>NC_086450.1:1066777-1154822 GCF_028390025.1 Pseudophryne corroboree | reverse complement strand
CGGTGTAGAGAGTCGGCGTAGAGAGTCAATGCAGAGAGTCAGTCAGCATAGTCAGTCGGTGTAGAGAGTCAGTATACAAAGTCAGTCAGTGTAGAGAGTCACTCGGTGTAGTCAGTCAGCGTAGAGAGTCATTCAGCATAGAGAGTCAATGCAGAGAGTCAGTCAGCATAGTCAGTCGGTGTAGAGAGTCAGTCGTTGTAGAGAGTCAGTTGAACAAAGTCAGTCGGCTTAGAGAGTCAGTCGGCGTAGAGAGTCAATGCAGAGTCAGTCGGTGTAGAGAGTCGGCGTAGAGAGTCAATGCAGAGGGTCAGTCAGCATAGTCAGTCGGTGTAGAGAGTCGGCGTAGAGAGTCAGTCGATGTAGAGAGTCAGTCGGTGTAGAAAGTCAATACAGAGAGTCAGTCAGTGTAGTGAGTATGTGTACAAAGTCAGTCGGTGTAGAGAGTCAATACAGTCAGTCGGTGTAGAGAGTCAGTCAGCATAGTCAGTCGGCGTAGAGAGTCAGTGGGCGTACAGATAGATGTGAAGGACCAAATTGCACAGACCTGGTTGTTAAAGGGTCAGGCCAACCAAATGACAGAGACTTCATATAGAGTGCATACCGGGTGATCACACACAGTCACCCCAGCACAACCGCCACCCTGTCAGATTATACAGTGTGCACAGATTGGCGGATACAGCCTATGCGGCCAGCAGGGATTCCCGCCACGGAAAGCTCTGGCTGATGTACGGTCACCACTTTATACTTATTTCTGTCCATATAAACAGGGCGCACTCCTTTGCATAATGACATCATAGAGTTTGGAGATATTTCACTGAATCAGTTCATCTTTTTTTTTAAATACTTTATTTATGCGTGGTCAGGTAAATAGAGAAAACATACTGAAAATACATGGGACAGGCGGCCAACATAGCCAATGTCTGGGGTAGACCACATTTTTCAAGCATATAACAAGGTTAATCAGTGAGGGAGAGACAATCAAGTTCAAACATGGGGTTTTGGGGGGGAGGGGGGAGAACCACATTTGTGTCTATACATAATGTATACCATAAGAACAAGTAAAGTCAGATTAAGGGGAGGGAGGAGATTCAGAGAGGGGGTGCGGACGAGGAGAGCAGCAGGGAGGGAGGGAAGTTAGAGCGGGGGAGGGGGTGGGTTAGAGAAAATTGTCGGAGAGAGGGAGCGGTAGGAGCCCATGGGTCCCTGGGGGGGAGGGGGATGTTCTAGAGGAGGGGAGACGACTTTCTGCGTTCGGCGGCGAGCCAAGGAGCCCAAACCTGCTCGAAGACGTGGCCCCGGTCGTGGAGATAGTACGTGATCTTTTCCATTGAGGCGATGTGCCAAATTTTAGCTTTAAGGGAGAGTAGGGAAGGTGGGGAGGGGTTCTTCCAGTTGAGGGCAATCAATGATTTTGCTGCTGCTAAAATATGTGAGGTTAGTTTTTGGGAGAATTTATTGAGGAGTGGGGGGGGATAACATAGCAGGGAGATCCAGGGGTCTTTCCGGACAGGAGGGTCTAGAAGTGAGTTAAGGAGGGAGTAGACCAAGTCCCAGAAGGGCACAATTACTGGGCAGGTCCACCATATGTGGAGCATAGTGCCTCTAGCTCCGCAGTTCCTCCAACAGGACGGGGAGGAGGACGGGAAAATTTTGTTAAGTCGGTCG
This sequence comes from Pseudophryne corroboree, assembly GCF_028390025.1. Classification (NCBI taxonomy): domain Eukaryota; kingdom Metazoa; phylum Chordata; class Amphibia; order Anura; family Myobatrachidae; genus Pseudophryne; species Pseudophryne corroboree. The sequence goes on along the minus strand of NC_086450.1, from coordinate 1,153,157 downwards.
GGGGTGTAGTACCAGCGGTAATAGACTTTGTAGGCCGTTTCCTTAAAAGCAGTGGCAATGGAGCTTTTAGCGATCCCCAGCCTCATGTCCTCCCAGTCCTCTGTTTTTGGAGGAGGCCCGAGGTCTCGTTCCCATGCGAGTTCATGAGGCCGGGGAGAAGGGAGGGAGGAGTCTAGTAGGAGAGAGTAGAGTTGGGAGATTATACCTTTGGAGGAGTGGGAGTTGATGCATAGGGATTCAAAGGAAGTAAGGGCACGGAGTAAGGCGGTAGGGGGGAGGGAGGCCAGAAAGTGGCGTATTTGTAGGTATTGGAAGGGGTTAAGTGGTTGTGAGGGAGTTTTCCGCTGGAGGTCGGGCAGGGACAGCCATTGGCCTCGATCGGCAAAGTCAGTTGGAAATTTAAGGCCCAGTGTTATCCACGTCCGGGATCTCGTAACTGAGAGTCCGGAGGGAAACTTGGGATTCTGCCAGATGGGGGTCAAGGGTGAGGGTGTGGTAGTGAGACCCCACTTCAGAGAGAGAGCGTCCCATGTTGAATCAGTTCATCTTATACAAAGGTTACCTTCTTTTTCTTCCTCGGCAATGAAATCAAAGCGGATGGGAATGTCTGTGTCACGGGCCGCCCCCATCAGGGAAAGGCATACTATCTCCCCATTGGGGCTCATTATTAGGCTGCCTACAGAACTGCCCTTACAGCACTCTGGAAGAGAAGAAGCATGCAGTCAGTAATTGCAGTGCCGCCAGGCAGCGTAGTGGTGGGTACTATACATACATTTCTTAGGATAACTTCATACAAAAGGAAACAGAAAGATATGGCAACAGGCAGATGTCAATGATTTTATACAATGGTTTAGCTTAGCAGATATCTTATAGGTTCCTGATATCTGTGAGGGTCCTTCTACTCCAATCCCTCATCTGAATCCCACCGGCCAGGTGGGTCCTTCTACTCCAATCCCTCATCTGAATTCCACCGGCCAGGTGTGTCCTTCTACTCCAACCCCTCATCTGTATCCAGCCGGCCAGGTGGGTCCTTCTACTCCAATCCCTCATCTGAATCCCACCGGCCAGGTGGGTCCTTCTACTCCAATCCCTCATCTGAATCCCACCGGCCAGGTGGGTCCTTCTACTCCAATCCCTCATCTGAATCCCACCAGCCAGGTGGGTCCTTCTACTCCAATCCCTCATCTGAATCCCACCGGCCAGGTGGGTCCTTCTACTCCAATCCCTCATCTGAATCCCACCGGCCAGGTGGGTCCTTCCACTCCAACCCCTCATCTGTATCCCACCGGCCAGGTGGGTCCTTCTACTCCAACCCCTCATCTGTATCCCGCCGGCCAGGTGGGTCCTTCTACTCCATCCCCTCATCTGTATCCCACCGGCCAGGTGGGTCCTTACACACCAACCCCTCATCTGTATCCCACCGGCCAGGTGGGTCCTTCTACTCCAACCCCTCATCTGTATCCCACCGGCCAGGTGAGTCCTTCCACTCCAACCCCTCATCTGTATCCCGCCGGCCAGGTGGGTCCTTCCACTTCAACCCCTCATCTGTATCCCGCCGGCCAGGTGGGTCCTTCTACTCCAACCCCACATCTTTATCCCGCCAGCCAGGTGGGTCCTTCTACTCCAACCCCTCATCTGTATCCCGCTGGCCAGGTGGGTCCGTCCACTCCAACCCCTCATCTGTAGCCAGCTGGCCAGGTGGGTCCTTCTACTCCAACCCCTCATCTGTATCCCGCCGGCCAGGTGGGTCCTTCTACTCCAACCCCACATCTTTATCCCACCGGCCAGGTGGGTCCTTCTACTCCAACCCCTCATCTGTATCCCGCTGGCCAGGTGGGTCCTTCCACTCCAACCCCTCATCTGTATCCCGCAGGCCAGGTGGGTCCTTCTACTCCAACCCTTCATCTGTATCCTGCCGGCCAGGTGGGTCCTTCTACTCCAACCCTTCATCTGTATCCCGCAGGCCAGGTGGGTCCTTCTACTCCAACCCTTCATCTGTATCCCACCGGCAACATACATTTTTTTAGCAGACACAGGTGTGAGAAAATCGCGAGTTGTGTCTCACTAGCAATCCAAGCTGAATGAGTTCCTCAGGGCGCAGAGCGGGAACTGTTTTCCATTTGTCACCAGGAAGAATAGGAACCAGACTGTCGGCCCTTCTTAGGTCTAACTTTGCAAAGAATCAGGCTAATCTTAATCATCTAGAGCATGGGACTACAACCTGCGGCACACCAGCTGCTGTGGAACTACACATACCAGCATGCCCTTCCACAGTTTTGCTATTAAGGCATGCTAAAACTGAGACAGGGTCTGTAATGCGTTATAAGCTGTGCGTAGTGTGTATAATCTACTCTGCGCTCCATCTCTGTATAACTGCACGATTTAGTATATTTCATATAAAAGATATTTATATATTGGTACTGATGCATAATCGTCATGTAACATTACTATGATTCTGATTTGGTCTCATATTATTGAGGCCCATTCAGGTGTGGTCACAAAGCGGCTGTTGTACACACATCAGCCCATGCTTTCTTACTGCGCATGCATCTGAGCCGCAGGGCGAAGCGCAGCAAGTGAATTGCGTTCACACCAAGAAATGAGTCATATGGTGAGTGACAGGAAGACAGCGTTTGAGGGTGGGAACGGGGCATGGTCAGATAAATGCAGGCGTGTCATGGCCGCTCAGACGCCGTTTTCTGGGCATGCATAAATTAGCAGTTGTGATCTCACTTGCTACTGGCGAGCCCTCTACATCCCAGGAGAGCAGCACAGTCTGAGCGTCTACAGAGGTACACAGACTGTGCTACATGTTCCGATCTGTCACGATGGTACCAATGTATCAGCAATTAGACGCCATTGGACGGAAGTGATGCAACAGCAGGGGCGTCTCTATGCTCAGGTTAGCTTCTGCCCATATTAGCATTTAATCGCAATTGCGTACGGCAAATGACAGCAACGGCAGCAGCAAGGACGCCGCACCTGAATGAGCCTCATTATGTCATACATTACGCTGTGGGAAGGATTTCTCTTTATGTCAGTGAATTGCTGCAGAAACACAGAGACCGCGCTGGCGTACGTCTATATACTACATTAATAAGGAGAAGCTGCTGGTCTGTACGTCACCAGCACGCTGGCATTGTGCCATAGATGTGCCATGTATGAGGATTCTCTCTATGGCAGATGCCATCACTTACATGCCCTCAGGGGTGGTTCCACTGGCACACAGCCAGCCGAGCTCAGACCAGATAGACTACAGCACAGTGATTCCTCTGACCACATCCATTATACAGTCACATAGACATAGCACCCTGTATACTCTGTGCTGTACCATGGACAGGTCACCTCTCATCTCCTTACCTTTCAGTTCTTCTGGGAGTGAGCCACGAATGATGCCAGTGGGCAGACCCTTGGAGCTCATGGTGCCGTTGCCAATGCTGGCCTTTACATTCGCCATACTACATTGGTTCCCGGGTCCTTTCTTTCCATTTATAGAAGGCAGAGAGCCCAGTGGCGGGGCATCAGACATTGGTAGAACATCACCATCTGAGGACAAGAGAAGAAGACAAATACAAGTCAGACCTAGGAGCTTCACTCGATATTCAGGCGACCGTTTCCCTGCGCCAATTAGACAGATCGCCGCTGAAATACGTCTACCAAATAAATAAATATATATATATATATATATATATATATATACACATATACATACACATATATATATATATATATATATATATATATACACATACATACATACACACACACACACACACACACACACACACACACACACACACACACACACACACACACACCGTATAAAGCTGAAGAGTGATAAAAAATGATGTCATCGTGCTGACATATAATGACAGTGGTCTGACCTCTGACCAGCATCAGTGATGTCACTTCCAGAGAGTTCCAGTATAAAACACCTCTGTCATTTCCCACATCATCACATATACAGATGTGTCCAGCAGGGACGTGCGGGAGGTAAATGGCTCAGGAGGCACTGGCTAGTACCAGAGCCAGATATACACACAATATAAGAGCGCAAAGGTGCATGTGGGCATTGTACACAGGTGCAGCAGTATATACATGTGGGCATTGTACACAGGGGCAGCAGTATATACATGTGGGCATTGTAGTTGTACACAGGGGCAGCAATATATACATGTGGGCATTGTACACAGGTGCAGCAGTATATACATGTGGGCATTTTACACAGGGGCAGCAGTATATACATGTGGGCATTGTACACAGGGGCAGCAGTATATACATGTTGGCAGTATGCACAGGTGCAGCGGTATATACATGTGTGTATTATACACAGGTGCAGCGGTATATACATGTGGGCATTGTACACAGGGGCAGCAGTATATACATGTTGACAGTATGCACAGGTGCAGCGGTATATACATGTGGGCATTGTACACAGGGGCAGCGGTATATACATGTGGGCATTATACACAGGGGCAGCAGTATATACATGTGGGCATTATACACAGGTGCAGCAGTATATACATGTGGGCGTTATACACAGGGGCAGCGGTATATACATGTGGGCATTATACACAGAGGCAACAGTATACACATGTGGGCATTGTACACAGGGGCAGCAGTATATACATGTTGGCAGTATGCACAGGTGCAGCGGTATATACATGTGGGCATTATAGACAAGTGCAGCGGTATATACATGTGGGCATTATACACAGGTGCAGCGGTATATACATGTGGGCATTATAGACCAGTGCAGCGGTATATACATGTGGGCATTATACACAGGTGCAGCAGTATATACATGTGGGCATTATACACAGGTGCAGCGGTATATACATGTGGGCATTATACACAGGTGCAGCGGTATATATATGTGGGCATTATACACAGGTGCAGCGGCGTGCATTATAAAGTGAGGCTTGGCTTATTAAGTGAGTTTGTAACAGCAGCAGGTGAGTATTCTCTATCTATCCATATAGGGATTGTAATATTGTGGGAAAAAGGAGTGAGAATTTGGCTGTGTTTGTCTCTGTGCTTTCACTTGTGCTGTCTTAGAGTGTGAAGAGAAACTAGGAGGAGGAGTGGCTGAATCTAGGTGTGAAGTGATTAGGAGGAGGGGCTGAATAGAACAGCTACCTGAGGAGAAACTATATAAACAGTGACCAGACTCTGTGAGCTGTGCTCTTGTGAGAGGCGTGCATTATAAAGTGAGGCTTGGCTTATTAAGTGAGTTTGTAACAGCAGCAGGTGAGTATTCTCTATCTATCCATATAGGGATTGTAATATTGTGGGAAAAAGGAGTGAGAATTTGGCTGTGTTTGTCTCTGTGCTTTCACTTGTGCTGTCTTAGAGTGTGAAGAGAAACTAGGAGGAGGAGTGGCTGAATCTAGGTGTGAAGTGATTAGGAGGAGGGGCTGAATAGAACAGCTACCTGAGGAGAAACTATATAAACAGTGACCAGACTCTGTGAGCTGTGCTCTTGTGAGAGGCGTGCATTATAAAGTGAGGCTTGGCTTATTAAGTGAGTTTGTAACAGCAGCAGGTGAGTTAGAATACAGCAACAGGTGAGTTTTAAAATACACCAAGTAACACACAAATTTGAAATACCATTCACATCTGATACAATGTTTGGCCTTGTGCAGTGCAATGGATGTAAAGCATTTGTTTGGAAAGAGGCAGCGTGGAGACTCAGCTGCTGTCCAATCTGTGAGCAATTTTCTCTGCTGAAGGAGGAGATAGCAAAACTGCATGCTGAGATTTGTAAGATGTCTGTGTCTTTGAAGCCTCCACTGCCTCAGAGAGCCACCAGAAGACATTCTGCCTGGACTACTGTGGGCTCTCAAGGGCAGAGGTTTCCAGAGGGACACAGACACCTCCCGCAAGCGGTGACACTGCAAAACTCGTATGCTACTCTTGCAGGGCTGGAAGATACAACTAATAGAGGCACTACAGAACAGGAGGATATGGGGACATCTACCAACCATAGGAACAGGAAATGGAACAGGAAAATTGAATCTCCAAAAAGGACTGCACTTCTTTTGGGAGATTCCATTATTAGAGGAATACATCTGGGAAATGCAAATGAAGTAGAGAAACAAGTAAGGTGCTTACCTGGAGCCACAGCTCCAAGGGATAAAGAGCGCATGCTAAGAATTGTGAAGGCAGCAAGAAAAGATGGGGAGGTGGATGTCATTGTCCACCTAGGGACAAATGACCTGGCAAATGCAGAACTCATTGCTGTAAAAGATGAATTTAGGAAGTTAGGGACTGCTCTGAAGCAGGTGGCAACCACTGTATCTTTTTCAGAAGTATTGCCAGTACACAGAGGGGAAGACAGAACTCATTGCATCAGAAACTTCAATGTTTGGCTAAGGACATGGTGCAATGAGGAGAGATTTGGATTTATAGGCCATAGTCACACCATCTGGCAAGATAGGAGCTTATACAAAAGTGACGGCCTGCACCCATCTTCAACGGGAACGAAAATACTAACTGAACAGTTTGGATGCTTCATCAAGAGCTATTTAAACTAACAAAGGGGGGCAGTGAACCAAATAGGAATAAAGAAATCTGCTCCCCCAACACAGAGGTATTGTTTCTGCAGGCAAAGGGAATAGGAAGCATATCCACAGCAACAGAAGATAATTCAGAACAAAACCAAATAAAAATAGGCAGAGAGAAGAACATAGCTAGGAACAGAAAAAGCACAAACAAAACTCTAAAAGCTATGTGTGCAAATGCTAGGAGCTTAGGAAATAAAATCCCAGAACTAACTGCAATAATGACAAGGGATGATCTAGACATTGTGGCAATTACAGAGTCATGGTACAATGAAAATCATGACTGGGACATAGCTATACCGGGATATACTTTGTTTAGGAAGGACAGAATTGGAAAAATCGGGGGAGGGGTAGCAATGTATGTAAAAAATGCCATAAATACTACATTAATACAAAGTATTGAAGAAAAAACTGAGGCCCTTTGGGTGACCATAGAAACAGGGGAAAAGTTGATTATTCGTATTGGCGTGATATACAGGCCACCAGGTCAGGAAGAGGAACTTGACAAGAACCTATTGCAGGACATAACTAAAATGGCATTAAAAGGAGAGGTAATAATCATGGGAGACTTTAATCTTCCTGATGTAAACTGGGAGGTGTCTGTTGCTAGTTCCACTAGAAGTAGGAACATTTTAAATTCCCTTCAGGGAGCATCCCTCCACCAATTGGTGAGGGAGCCCACTCGGAAAGACGCAATATTAGACTTAATACTTACAAATGGAGACAGATTATCAGACGTAAAAGTGGGTGAAAACCTCGGATCCAGTGATCATCAAGCAGTATGGTTCAGCATTAAGACAGAGACTGACTCGTCCCATACAAAAACAAAGGTGTTGGATTTTAGGAAGGCTGATTTTGTAGGGATGGGAAAATGTGTAAGCGATTCTTTGGCAGAGTGGAGGAACTTGGAAACAGTGCAGGAGAGGTGGAAAACATTCAAATGTGCAATATTGAAGGCAACAGACCTTTGTATCAAAACTGTTAGGAAAAACACAAGGAAAAGGAAGCCAGTGTGGTTTGCAAAAGAAGTAGCAAATATTGTGAGAGCAAAAAAGATGGCTTTTAGGAAATATAAGCAGACACAAAATAATGAAGACAAAAAGATATATCTTGTTAGACAGAAGGAGACAAAGAAGGTAATCAGATGTGCAAAGGCACAAGCTGAGGAGAAAATGGCCCAGTCAGTGGGTAAAGGAGGCAAAACTTTTTTTAGGTATATAAGCGAAAAAAGAAAAACAAAAGGCGGAATTATAAAACTAAAGACGGACACTGGGAATCTTGTTGAGGGAGACAATTTAATAGCAGATCATCTTAATGATTATTTTTGCTCAGTATTTACTACTGAAAGAGAGGGGAAGGGGCCACAGTTAAGTTGCAGGGATATTCAGGAAAATGAAACAAGTACATTTACAGAGGAGAAGGTCCTAACAGAACTCTCAAAGCTGAAAGTGGACAAATCTATGGGGCCAGATGGGATACATCCAAGGATACTAAAAGAACTTAAAAGAGGTGCTGGTAGCACCATTGACAGAATTATTCAACCAGTCATTAGCTACAGGAGAAATTCCAGGGGACTGGAAAAGAGCAAACGTAGTCCCACTGCACAAAAGTGGAAGCAAGGAAGAGGCAAACAACTACAGACCAGTGAGTCTTACATCAGTAGTAGGGAAATTGATGGAAACACTCTTAAAAGAAAGAGTTGTAGATCATCTCAAATCCGGCAATTTACTGGATCCCAAACAGCATGGATTCACTGGGGGAAGATCATGTCAAACAAATCTTATTGACTTTTTTGATTGTGTGACTAAAGTGATGGATAAAGGTGGAGCCATGGATATAGCTTATCTTGACTTTAGTAAGGCTTTTGACACAGTTCCACATCGCAGACTGCTAAATAAACTTGAAAGTTTGGGATTGGATATTAGGATTATTGAATGGATAAGATCTTGGTTGAAGGATAGAAAACAGAGAGTTGTGGTAAATGGAGTGCATTCACAGGAGGGAAATGTTACCAGTGGAGTACCCCAGGGATCTGTACTTGGACCAGTGCTTTTCAATATCTTTATTGGTGACATTGCAAATGGGATTAAAGGGAAAGTATGCCTTTTTGCAGATGACACAAAGGTATGCAACAGGGTAGACACACCAAGTGGGGTAAAACAAATGATTGAGGATCTAGGTAGACTAGAGGAATGGTCAAGAGTCTGGCAATTACAGTTTAATGCCAAAAAATGCAAAATCATGCACTTGGGTCTCAAAAATCCTAAAGCTAAATACAGTATTAATGGCACTATACTGGAAACTACTGAGGAGGAAAGGGATCTAGGAGTCACTATTTCAGATGACTTAAAGGCAGGTAAGCAATGTAACAAGGCAATGAGGAAGGCTAGTCAGATGCTTGGCTGCATTGGGAGAGGAATCAGCAGCAGAAAGAAAGAAGTAATAATGCCACTGTATAGGTCATTGGTACGGCCTCATCTAGAATACTGTATTCAGTTCTGGAGGCCATATCTTCAAAAGGATATTAATACATTAGAAACTGTACAAAGGAGGGCAACTAAAATGGTGCATGGCCTACATCACAAAACATACCCAGAAAGACTAAGAAATCTCAATATGTATAGTTTGGAGCAGAGAAGAGAAAGGGGCGACATGATAGAAACTTTCAAATATATGAAGGGTTTTAACAAAGTCCAGGAGGGAAACATTCTCCAAATGAAGAGAAGCAATAGGACACGAGGACATGCACTGAGACTGGAGGGGGGGAGGTTCAGGGGAAATTTGCGGAAAAATTATTTCACAGAAAGGGTAGTGGACAAGTGGAATAGCCTCCCATCAGAGGTGGTAGAGGCTAAGACAGTAGAGCAATTTAAACATGCATGGGATAGACATAAGGATATCCTTACAAAGAAATAAGGATCAAATAAGGTTAGTGATAAAAAAAAATAATATATAAAAAAAAAAAAAGGGGCAGACTAGATGGGCCAAGTGGTTCTTATCTGCCGACAAATTCTATGTTTCTATGTTTCTATATATACATGTGGGCATTATACACAGGTGCAGCGGTATATACATGTGGGCATTATACACAGGTGCAGCAGTATATACATGTGGGCATTATGCACAGGTGCAGCAGTATATACATGTGGGCATTGTACACAGGTGCAGCAGTATATACATGTGGGCATTATACGCAGGTGCAGCAGTATATACATGTGGGCATTATACACAGGTGCAGCAGTATATACATGTGGGCATTATGCACAGGTGCAGCAGTATATACATGTGGCCATTATACACAGGGGCAGCGGTATATACATGTGGGCATTATACACAGGTGCAGCAGTATAGACATGTGGGCATTGTACACAGGGGCAGCAGTATATACATGCAGGCATTATACACAGGGGCAGCAGTATATACATGCAGGCATTATACACAGGTGCAGCAGTATATACATGCGGGCATTATACACAGGTGCAGCAGTATATACATGTGGGCATTATACACAGGTGCAGCAGTATATACATACAGGCATTATACACAGGTGCAGCAGTATATACATACAGGCATTATACACAGGTGCAGCAGTATATACATGCAGGCATTGTACACAGAGGCAGCAGTATATACATGCAGGCATTATACACAGGTGCAGCAGTATATACATGTGGGCATTATACACAGGTGCAGCAGTATATACATGCAGGCATTGTACACAGGGGCAGCAGTATATACATGCAGGCATTATACACAGGTGCAGCAGTATATACATGTGGGCATTATGCACAGGTGCAGCAGTATATATATGTGGCCATTATACACAGGGGCAGCGGTATATACATGTGGGCATTATACACAGGTGCAGCAGTAAATACATGTGGGCATTATACACAGGTGCAGCAGTATATACATGCAGGCATTATACACAGGTGCAGCAGTATATACATGTGGGCATTATACACAGGTGCAGCAGTATATACATGTGGGCATTATACACAGGTGCAGCAGTAAATACATGTGGGCATTATACACAGGTGCAGCAGTAAATACATGTGGGCATTATACACAGGTGCAGCAGTATATACATACAGGCATTATACACAGGTGCAGCAGTATATACATACAGGCATTATACACAGGTGCAGCAGTATATACATGCAGGCATTGTACACAGAGGCAGCAGTATATACATGCAGGCATTATACACAGGTGCAGCAGTATATACATGTGGGCATTATACACAGGTGCAGCAGTATATACATGCAGGCATTGTACACAGGGGCAGCAGTATATACATGCAGGCATTATACACAGGTGCAGCAGTATATACATGTGGGCATTATGCACAGGTGCAGCAGTATATATATGTGGCCATTATACACAGGGGCAGCGGTATATACATGTGGGCATTATACACAGGTGCAGCAGTATATACATGTGGGCATTGTACACAGGGGCAGCAGTATATACATGCAGGCATTATCCACAGGTGCAGCAGTATATACATGTGGGCATTGTACACAGGGGCAGCAGTATATACATGCAGGCATTATCCACAGGTGCAGCGGTATATACATGTGGGCATTATACACAGGTGCAGCAGTATATACATGCAGGCATTATACACAGGTGCAGCAGTATATACATGTGGGCATTGTACACAGGGGCAGCAGTATATACATGCAGGCATTATACACAGGTGCAGCAGTATATACATGTGGGCATTATACACAGGTGCAGCAGTATATACATGTGGGCATTATACACAGGGGCAGCAGTATATACATGTGGGCATTATACACAGAGGCAGCAGTATATACATGGAGTTCTGGATGACACGCCGACCGGAAGAATGCAGACAGCAAAAAGACCGACAACAGAAGACGGACACCAGTCAGACAGTTGTGAAACACTGACAGATAAAACTCAGACACAGGTAATATATAGACAATGGAAACACCGACAGGGCCAACAGCCCGACAGAACAAAGACCGACAGTTCATAGGTCAGACAACAGTCACATCGACAACCCCAAAGCCGACAGCGCATACATCGACAAAACAGACCGACATGTCATCCATCAGACAACAATGATACCGAACCACAATAGACCGACAGCATATACACAGACACATAAAAGACCGACAGAACACACATCAGACGTGCATTAGACCGACACGCAAAAGACCGACAGCCCATACATAGACAGCTAAATGACCGACAATATATAACTCAGACCCCAATAAGACCGACACGTAAAAGACCGACAGCCCATACATATACAGCTAGATGACCGACAATATATAACTCAGACCCCAATAAGACCGACACGTAAAAGACCGACAGCCCATACATATACAGCTAAATGAACGACAATATATAACTCAGACCCCAATAAGACCGACACGTAAAAGACCGACAGCCCATACATAGACAGCTAAATGACCGACAATACATACATATAACAGAATCAAATAATACCGACACGCAAAGACCGACAGATTATTAGGACAGGGGCCAATATATCGTTGTCATAGACTTCTGAGATTTTCATTTCCCCAACACTACCCTCCTACACACAGACATGTCGCCGCGTACACACCTGCACCCTTAGCTCCAAATAGCTATTGTGGGTGGATGGGGGTCCCAGCGTCCAGTCCTGTATGGCCCTCTACCATCATAGCTCATCGTCACCCCAGCAACCCCCTGCGATACTCACCCGTGGAACTACAGGTCCCAGCCAGACCTGTCAGCGGTCCTACTAGCAAGCCCAACTCATACAGGCTAAAGTCATGCGCGCAATGCCCTCTCCCCCCCACACCTCCCCCCAGTCCCTGCAGCGCACCCCTTCCCCTCAGTCACCCCTCTCACGTCCTCCCGGGCGCATGGCTTTAGTTGTGTACTCCAGGGCGGGGTGAACCCCCGCCCCTTCCCCGGCACCCCTCCGTAGCTATTGCAGGCGATAGTGGGCCATCCAGGACGAGACGCTATGAGTCCCATCCACCCGCAATAGCTATTGAGAGCGTTGCGTCCAGGTATGGACGCGACGCAGTGACTGAGTGTACAGGGGTGGTGTAGGAGAACTACAAGTCTCAGGACTGAAGATATGGCCCTGTTTCTGAGTAAGAATACCTGTCTAATAACTGTCTGTTATGTGTAATATTATATTTTGGCGATGAATGTGTGTCAGTCTTATTAAATGTCAGATATATGTCCTGTCGGACTTTTAGTGTGTCGGTCTAATTGATGTCTGAATGAGGACATTTCTGTCTCTTTATTTGTCTATGGATTCGCCGTCGGTCTATTAACGGTCTATGTATGCGCTGTCTATCTTTTAAATGTCTATGTATTCGTTGTCGGTATTATGTTTGTGTCGGTCTACTTGTTGTCTTATAAATGCCCTGTCGGAATTTCAGGTATCTATGTATTCAATATCGGTCTTCAACAGTGTCTATATAATACGTATCTGATGGATAAATGTCTGACTTTTTTTTGTCTGTGTATACGCGGTCGATCTTTTATATGTCCGATTAATTACATTGTCTAACTTATCTATGTCGAAGAATGATTAATGTCTAACTATTATTTGACGGGAAACCTCCAGTGTCTGACAAGCAGTGTCGGACTAATGAATGTCGGTAAAATAACAATAGGACCGCTATACCACACTCTATACATGTGGGCATAATACACAGCTGCAGCAGTATATACATGTGGGCATAATACGCAGGTGCAGCAGTATATACATGTGGGCATAATACGCAGGTGCAGCAGTATATACATGTGGGCATAATACGCAGGTGCAGCAGTATATACATGTTGACATTATACACAGGTGCAGCAGTATATACATGTGGACATTATACACAGGTGCATCAGTATATACATGTGGACATTATACACAGGTGCATCAGTATATACATGTGGACATTATACACAGGTGCAGCAGTATATACATGTGGGCATTATACACAGGTGCAGCAGTATATACATGTGGACATTATACACAGGTGCAGCGGTATGTACATGTGGACATTATACACAGGTGCAGCGGTATATACATGTGGACATTATACACAGGTGCAGCAGTATATACATGTGGACATTATACACAGGTGCAGCAGTATGTACATGTGGACATTATACACAGGTGCAGCAGTATGTACATGTGGACATTATACACAGGTGCAGCGGTATATACATGTGGACATTATACACAGGTGCAGCAGTATGAACATGTGGGCATTATACACAGGGGCAGCGGTATATACATGTGGACATTATACACAGGTGCAGCGGTATATACATGTGGACATTATACACAGGTGCAGCGGTATATACACATGTGGACATTATACACAGGTGCAGCAGTATGTACATGTGGACATTATACACAGGTGCAGCGGTATATACATGTGGACATTATACACAGGTGCAGCGGTATGTACATGTGGGCATTATACACAGGTGCAGCAGTATATACATGTGGACATTATACACAGGGGCAGTGGTATAGACATGTGGGTATTATACACAGGTGCAGCGGTATATACATGTGGACATTATACACAGGTGCAGCGGTATGTACATGTGGGCATTATACACAGGTGCAGCGGTATATACATGTGGACATTATACACAGGTGCAGCGGTATGTACATGTGGGCATTATACACAGGGGCAGCGGTATATACATGTGGGCATTATATACACAGGGGCAGCGGTATATACATGTGGACATTATACACAGGTGCAGCGGTATATACATGTGGACATTATACACAGGTGCAGCGGTATATACATGTGGACATTATACACAGGTGCAGCGGTATATACATGTGTACATTGGGACTAATTCAGACCTGATCACTAGGCTGCATTTTAGTACAGCGGAGGATCAGGCACAAACTGTGCATGCGTATGCACCACAATACACAGGCGCGTCGCACGGGTACAAAGCAGATCACCGCTCAGTGATGGGTTTGTGCGACGGGTACGTTCGCACGGGCGATCGCAAGGAGATTGACAGGAAGAGGGCGTTTTTGGGTGGTAACTGACCGTTTTCAGGGAGGGGTTGGAAAAACGCAGGCGTGTCCAAGCGTTTGCAGGGCGGGTGTCTGACGTCAATTCCGGTCCCGGACAGGCTGAAGTGATCGCAGTGGCTGAGTAAGTTCTGGGCTGCGCAGAGACTGCACAAGATCTGTTTGTACATCTCTGCTACACATGTGATCACACAATTACACAGCAAAAATACACTCCCCTATGAGCGGCGACTATCTGTGCGCAGAATCGTGCAAAAATCGCCTGCTAGCGATCCGGTCTGAATTAGGCCCTTTATACTCAGGTGCTTCCCTATTAGTAGCGGATCTTGCCACGGGTAAGCAGGACTTTTGTCCGGGGCACTGCCGCCATGGCAAGATCCGCTACTGGCGCCGGTGCCATGCAGTGCGCGATGACGTCAACGCACGGCATTGTGGGAGCGGCCATATATGGTAGAAGTCGTAATTGACCTCTCGGGCCAAATGTAATAGAGCGAGAGTCTCACAAAGTGAGAGATTTGGTAAGGGGGGATTTTGCATTTTTTTTTTAAAGTGCCAATCATTTACACAGCAAGATCAACTTGGTTTTGCAGTGTAAATGATCGCCACTTTAAAAAAAACTGAACACCCCCCTTACCAAATCTCTCACTTTCTGAGACTCTCACTCTATTACATTTGGCCCCTAATGTCTCCCATAGATCCAAGGAGCGGCGCCGGCAGCCGGAGACGGAGGGCAGCAGCGGTCGGGTAGCAGGAGCGGGGATGGGGAGTATTTATTTATTTTTGTAAGCGGCACAGCTACAGGGGGGCACAGTACTAGGGGCACAACTACTGAGGGCACAGCTACAGGGGGCACAGCTACTGAGGGCACAACTACAGGGGGCGTAACTGACCATACCCCTTCCCCATGAAGCCACGCCCCTATTTGCGCCAAAGGAAACTTTTGCTCTGGGCGCCACAAGGTCTAGAACCGGCCCTGTTCCCTATCTAATTACATCCTCTCTGTACAGTGCACATAACATCACGTATCTTGTCTCTCTTTACTCTCATGACACTTGGCCAACATTGCGGGGTGATCATATCATACAACCCAATAAGAACCTAGCAATCTGGTGACCATTATGTAATAGGTAGCATCTATCCTTGTGTATCTATGCCTATTTCCCTATAGAGTGTAAGCTTGCGAGCAGGGCCTTCCTACCTCTATATCTGTCTGTTTTTACCCAGTTTTGTTCTATTACTGTTGTTCTAATTGTAAAGCGCAATGAAATATGCTGCTATATAACAAACGGTTAATAAATAAATAATAATAAATATACTACTGGACATTTGGGGGGTTCTGATCAGAGATGAGTGGACGAGGTAGGCGGGAGAGGCAGCGTCTCACCTCTCATAGACCAGTATACTCCAGAGTTTTGACTATAGCAATGATTAGAAAAATACAAAGAAGATTTTTATTACATTCTTTGTATTTTCCATATAATTTTTATAGTAAAAACTCTGGAGAATACTGTAGTATAAGAGGAGAGGCTCTGCCTCCCGCACATCACTGGTGTCCACATACCCCTCAAATCACACCAAAAACTCCCGTTTGGTGCACCACAGACTCTGCGACTAAGCTGAGCCATGCGCCCCAACACCGGGCGTTCACATAATATGCGTCCTAGTCGCAGGGAGGGAACCATGGGCCAAATGCTGAGAGGCTGAGCTTTCTGGTTCCAGTCTACTCTGCTTCACTTTCATGTTTTATGTTCTGTTTCTATTGGGTAATTATTCTGGAAAGGAATTGACACTATTTTGCACATTTGTTACATTTGCACAGATAATCCGGAGAACCTCGAGAGGACCCACGTACAGTGAGGAGGCTTCATCCCAGCTAAAGGGTAAGCTACATGTGGTGGTAAGAGCTGTAACATGAGCACACTAGTATAAGGGCGCCCCCCTCTGGGGAAGGGTAAAATAACAGTTGAATCTCATTTATCCATCCTTAATGCATTTCATTATAACTTCCTTCGTGGACTCGTACTGAATATTACAAGGGGCATCAGTCCCCCCTTATACCCTCTGTGTTACACGGTGTTTGGTTGTAGGTCTATCTCATGTTAAAGAGGAAGAATAAAACAGTGTTTTCAGCGACTCTACCATCCCGATTTTCCAGCTAGACGTTCACCGTCTGCAGATCCGCTCTGTCAGTCCCTCCATTGGTTACCTGTACTCTACCGTATTCTATATAGAATACTTTTACTCACACACAAGGCCATTAACCAGACTACACCAACGTACATCTCCTCACTCATCTCATAATATCTCCCAACCCGACCTCTCTGCTCTGCACAAGATCTACGTCTCTCATCCACACTCATTACTCACTCCCATTAACGACTGCAGGACTATCTTCAGGCTGCACCCACTCTGTGGAATGCCCTCCCACGCACAACAAGACTCACCTCTAGTCTCCAAACCTTCAAACGTTCCCTGAAAACTCCTCTCATCAGGCAGCGTCTCACATTCCAGAACCGCTCACTCCACCTTCATAAGTTTTCCTACCCAGTTACATCCCCTCTGTACAGTCCTCACATATTTTCTCTTCCATCACTTTCCCATTCTCCTGACCCCAGGCCAACATCACTGTGTGACCATATCATACAGCCCACCAAGAACCTTTCCAATCTGGAGGACAATTATGCAATAGATAGGCTTTGATACACAAGGATAGGTGCTATTTCCATATAGAGTGTAAGCTTGCGAGCAGGGCCTTCCAACCTCTATGTCTTTCTGTTATTACCCAGTTTCGTTCTATCACTGTTGTTTCTAATTGCAAAGTGCAACAGAATATGCTGCGAGACTGCGCTATATAAGAAACTGTTATTAATAATCATAATAATATTATAATATTTTCCCTCATCTGTACTTGACATCATATAAAGGCTGAGAAAGTTCCTTAGTTAATAATGAGCCTCAACACTGTATCCAAAAGCTTGAGACCAGTAGATGTTTTGCCCTCTGTATCCAGAAATCACAGACAAGAGAGCGACATGGAATTCTGTATTACAGCCTTTGTCCAGTCCTCCCTGATGGCGGACACAAGTGGCTCTTGCAGATACTCCCTCTGTAGCTGCCCACTCTACACAACTCACACTGTACACAACGCTTCCAAGCTCTACACAGAGCCGGCCCTAACCAATATGATGCCCTAGGCAAGATTTTGGCTGGTGCCCCCTAGCACCACCACTGGTTCCGCCTCTGACCTTGCACCTCTTTCCCAGCACCATCACCCCTCATCCATAGCAGTCCTTATTTTGGTATTTGTACCCCCTATATTTTAAATAGGAACAGTTCGCACATTTGGCACACAGCCCAAAAAGGGGTGTGTTTAAGCTGGCAAGGGGCATGGCCACACAATAGTAACCCCAATTCAAATTACGCCACACAGTACTGCAACTATATTCACATTTGATCATGCGATAGTGTCCATAATTCATATTACATCCCACAGTAGTATCACTTTACCTTATAAACGATACTCCTCACAGTAGAGCCCCTTATTCACATTACATCACACTGAATTGCTCCTTATTCACAGTACACCACACTCTATTGCTCTTTAATCACATTAGACGACACAGTAGTGCCCTTTCTATACGCAACGACACATAGAAGAGCACCTTATACACATAATGCCACAGAGTAATGCCACTTACACATATAAGACATTATTAATGTCCTTATAAACATAATGCACTTTACGCATTATCACAACCTTTATTAATGTCCTTTTACACATAATGTCCCTTACACATATGCCGCACATTAATGCCCTTATACACATAATGACACACATAGTGCCCCCTACACATTTGCTGCACATTATTAATGCCCTTATACACATAATGATACACATACAGTAGTACCCTGTTACACATATGCCGCACATTATTAATGCCCTTATACACATAATGACACACATAGTGCCCCTTACACAAATGTTGCACATTATTAATGCATTTTTACATGACACACATAATGCTCCTTACACATATTCTGAACACTACTGCACAACCAACCCACTCACATGCACACAGCACTCACACTGCCACTAACACTGTGACCTCTGCCTCTGCTTGGATACAGATGTGTCCTCATAAATCTTGCCTCAATGCTAATGTTGGGCACCTTTTTTTATGAAAATGCATCTTATTTGCATTTCTATGTGGCTAGGATGCACAAACAGCTTCTGCTGATTAAAATGATATGCAGCATGCCTATATACTGTGTGAGAATGTATCTGCATATGAAATGTTACACACAGAATATAGGCATGCCGCATATCATTTTAATCAGCAGAAGCTGCTGATGCCCCTAGGCATATCAAATGCCCTAGGCAATTGCCTAGTTTGCCTATGCCTATGGCCGGCTCTGGCTCTACACATTAAGGATGTAGATCATTACTTACTTTAGATACTACTAATGCAACCAGACTCTGCTTTAATAAGAGCTATTGATAAGTCTCCAGACTATGAGGGCCCACACGTGTAGCTGTTGGATCAAACCTTCATCAGAAACTTTCCCAAAGATGCACAACCTGCATGACTTCTCCCAGTGTGGAAACCCCTTTCTGTGGTTGCCAAGACTGGCTTTTCCTCCTGGGTTCCTCATGCCCCATCTCCTCCTGATAAGGCTGGCTTTTCCTTCTGGGTTCCCCATGCCCCGCCTCCTCCTGATAAGGCTGGCTTTTCCTCCTGGGTACGCCATGCCCCGTCTCCTCCTGATAAGGCTGGCTTTTCCTCCTGGGTACGCCATGCCTCGTCTCCTCCTGATAAGGCTGGCTTTTCCTCCTGGGTTCCTCATGCCCCGTCTCCTCCTGATAAGGCTGGCTTTTCCTCCTGGGTTCCTCATGCCCCGTCTCCTCCTGATAAGGCTGGCTTTTCCTCCTGGGTACGCCATGCCCCGTCTCCTCCTGATAAGGCTGGCTTTTCCTCCTGGGTTCCTCATGCCCCGTCTCCTCCTGATAAGGCTGGCTTTTCCTCCTGGGTTCCTCATGCCCCGTCTCCTCCTGATAAGGCTGGCTTTTCCTCCTGGGTTCCTCATGCCCCGTCTCCTCCTGATAAGGCTGGCTTTTCCTCCTGGGTACCCCATGCCCTGTCTCCTCCTGATAAGGCTGTCTTTTCCTCCTGGGTTCCTCATGCCCCGTCTCCTCCTGATAAGGCTGGCTTTTCCTCCTGGGTTCCTCATGCCCCGTCTCCTCCTGATAAGGCTGGCTTTTCCTCCTGGGTACCCCATGCCCTGTCTCCTCCTGATAAGGCTGTCTTTTCCTCCTGGGTTCCTCATGCCCCGTCTCCACCTGATAAGGCTGGCTTTTCCTCCCAGGTTCCCCATGCCCCATCTCCTCCTGATAAGGCTGGCTTTTTAATCTTGGGCTCCTCATGCCCCATCTCCTCCTGATAAGGCTGGCTTTTCCTCCTGGGTTCCCCATGCCCTGTCTCCTCCTGATAATGCTGGCTTTTCAATCTTGGGTTCCTCATGCCCCGTCTACTCCTGATAAGGCTGGCTTTTCCTCCTGGGTTCCCCATGCCCCATCTCCTCCTGATAAGGCTGGCTTTTCAATCTTGGGTTCCTCATGCCCCGTCTCCTCCTGATAAGGCTGGCTCTTCCTCCTGGGCTCCTCATGCCCCATCTCCTGATAAGGCTGTTTTTTCCTCCTGGGCTCCTGATGCCCTGTCTCCTCCTGATAAGGCTGGCTTTTCCTTCTGGGATGGTCATGCCCCATCTCCTCCTGATAAGGCTGGCTTTTTCTCCTGGGTTCCTCATGCCCAGTCTCCTCCTGATAAGGCTTGCTTTTTCTCCTGGGTTCCTCATGCCCCGTCTCCTCCTGATAAGGCTGGCATGTGACTTTGTAGAAGTCAGTCCTAAGAAATCCTTTCCTGCCCTCTAAGCTTTGTAATCAGTCTTCCTTTGTCAATTCCTCGTACTTTGTCAGAGTGAAGCCTGTTGGTTCTCCTCAGGTGAGGAAGCTTCTAATACCTCCAGATGACCTGGTGATAAAATCATGCAGCCGCTTATGGAATAGATCCTTCCCTTGGACATATTCTTGGATTTGCTTATCGCTGTCATTACCAGAAAGCTCCTGGTGGTGACACAGACCTTGCAGTGGTCATTATGCCAACAGCTTCATGTCTACCACTGCCTCTGAGATAAACCCAGGGGTAAACATCAATGGTAGCTCTCCTCCTACACTCTTCTTTTTCCAATGTATATCAAGGCCAGAGGGTAAAGAACCAGAGGGGTTACAGAGGGCATGTAGTCCTCTCCATCGTCTCATCTCTCGGATCTCCAAAAGCTAATGAATATCATGAAGACTTTCTTCTTGCTTTTAAACTACTGCGTCTTCTTTAGAAGAA
The DNA here is from genome assembly GCF_028390025.1 of Pseudophryne corroboree. Lineage (NCBI taxonomy): Eukaryota > Metazoa > Chordata > Amphibia > Anura > Myobatrachidae > Pseudophryne > Pseudophryne corroboree. Next base: position 1,132,155 of record NC_086450.1, on the reverse strand, counting down.
TAAAGCTCGGAGAACTGACATAACTGCGAATAACGGCACCTTCTCAGCAGCATCCACCTTATGGCCCCTTCTCTATACTTGCCATACTCTGGTCATCTGTGGGACTTCCCTGACCACTATGATTAGATTACCTATGAGTTTAGGGCAAAAGATGGATTCCCCGCATCCTCATCGTCTACGAGTCCAGTAATGTCACCTTCCTCCTCCTCTTCTTCCCGAGTCCACCAAAGACTCCAGCACCATATCTGACTCTCCATGCCGTCCTGATATTTTACCCCGAGATCTTGTTGTATATAGGACAAGCTAACGCCTTGCTCCCTAGCAAACATCTGAGGGGCCACAGACTAAAGGCCCCCATCCACTAGTGCAATATGGCCACTTTTCATCAGATTCCGAGCTTTTGGATTGATGGAACGGATGGAAAGTGACACATTGCATGTCATTTTCCTCCAAGGAGCACGGGAACGCGCCTCGGATCGGGACCGCAGATCGCCATGGCTGCCATGATTAGTTATCGCAAGCGGAGGAAAAGGTGCACCTCGGAATGCATTTGTACACATCCTAATGAGATACATCAGATGTAAAACTCAGTTGCAAATCGTAATCGCAGGACTCCCGGGAAGCTGGCAGGAAGTGGATGGGGCCACAGACTCTTTGCTGCTTCTCAGTTCTTCTCTCCAGGGAATTGTGTATTTACCACATGCACGGCGTAATGATCCATCCTTTATGACTTAGTACCTGCTCTCCTGTTTCTGGACAGACTGGAACAGCTATTACTAAGCTACAGAAAGCCAGACAGAAAGTGACAGAAAAAGAAGACAATGGCCGACCAGTCAGAGAGGCACCACCTGTATTAGCGACCAGTCCGAGAGGCACCACCTGTATTAGCGACCAGTCAGAGAGGCACCACCTGTATTAGCGACCAGTCAGAGAGGCATCACCTGTATTAGCGACCAGTCAGAGAGGCATCACCTGTATTAGCGACCAGTCAGAGAGGCATCACCTGTATTAGCGACCACTCAGAGAGGCATCACCTGTATTAGCGACCACTCAGAGAGGCATCACCTGTATTAGCGACCAGTCAGAGAGGCATCACCTGTATTAGCGACCAGTCAGAGAGGCATCACCTGTATTAGCGACCAGTCAGAGAGGCATCACCTGTATTAGCGACCAGTCAGAGAGGCATCACCTGTATTAGCGACCAGTCAGAGAGGCATCACCTGTATTAGCGACCAGTCAGAGAGGCATCACCTGTATTAGCGACCAGTCAGAGAGGCATCACCTGTATTAGCGACCAGTCAGAGAGGCATCACCTGTATTAGCGACCAGTCAGAGAGGCATCACCTGTATTAGCGACCAGTCAGAGAGGCATCACCTGTATTAGCGACCAGTCAGAGAGGCACCACCTGTATTAGCGACCAGTCAGAGAGGCACCACCTGTATTAGCGACCAGTCAGAGAGGCACCACCTGTATTAGCGACCAGTCAGAGAGGCACCACCTGTATTAGCGACCAGTCAGAGAGGCACCACCTGTATTAGCGACCAGTCAGAGAGGCACCACCTGTATTAGCGACCAGTCAGAGAGGCACCACCTGTTTTAGTGACAAGTCAGAGAGGCACCACCTGTATTAGTGACCAGTCAGAGAGGCATCACCTGTATTAGCGACTAGTCAGAGAGTCACCACCTGTATTAGTGACCATGAAGTAAGAATGACGCCATATTCAAACAAACATGAGCCCTGAGAGCAGCACAGCAGTGCCGCAGGGAGACAGAGAAGACGGGGAACCAGGAGCAAGAGGCAGAATACTGAATCAGAAAGGCCCAAGCTATAACAGGACGCAAGAGGGAGCCATCAGAGGCAGTAGCGGCCATCTTGGATAAGGGCAGGATCAGTAACACAGTGACCTCTGATGTCTGCAGATACAATATTTAGAGACTATTCCTAATAACTGTTGGTTTCACAATAAAGAAGTTGCAGCCTAGCCAATCACACGGATCCAGCTGAGTGTATATATGGCAGTGATAAGCAGGCAACCTGCAGCATACACTGTGCACCGCAGCCAGCAGTACTCTCGGAGACAGGGCAGTGTAGGCGATACATACTGGAGAGAATCAATACACAATTACCTAGTACAATTTCATTTCACAAATTGGAAAATGTGGTAAATGTGCCCTGTACACAATAAGTAATCACACATAATGGCGGGTGGCCCAGACACGCACATGACGCAGGTATACTTCTCTGGCAGAGTGGCAGGTGTCATACATGGTAATAATCAGAGCCAGCGCCCGCAGTCCCGGTCTTGTAGTAAGTAAGACTATGACGTCACATCTGCTGGGGATCAGAGAATCCGCTCCGCAGCGTATAGGATAGATCACTGTACACTGACGTCTGAAGTTAGAGCAATAGAACGGTATTCCCCTGTTCCCCATTGTGGTATATATGACCTTACCTCATACCAGGCTCGCAACTGTATTGTGTTTGTGGACGAGTAATCCGCTTCTATGTGTATCTATTTCCACATCAAGACATACAGCAGTGTTTAGTGTTTGTATATTTGTAGTATACCGGTATTGGGTCATTTATATATCTCTTATATAATACCCTATATTATTATACATTAAAGAGTTTTGTACTGTAGATTTTAATAAATATCACATAATTTATAAAATATTTAACGAGTGTTTCTGATTCATACTGACTGAATAATAGTTTTTCTAAAACACATCTCTGGAGGAACCCAATACACATTATACATTACACATACTTATTCCACGCCAAAAGGTTTTCTCATTTGAGTAAGCAACTACAATTTGAGTAAATATATAAGCACTCCTTTCTCTCTATGATCCTGTATGTATAACATACACCGTAGATACATGTACTACAGTGCAAATAAATGACTGGTATAATTCCCATTAGTACACAGGCTGCACATACATGTCTGTAGGAGTGGCACGTGCTCAGGCAGTATGCATTAGTACACAGGCTGCACATACATGTCTGTAGGCGTGGCACGTGCTCAAGCAGTATGCATTAGTACACAGGCTGCACATACATGTCTGTAGGCGTGGCACGTGCTCAGGCAGTATGCATTAGTACACAGGCTGCACATACATGTCTGTAGGCGTGGCACGTGCTCAGGCAGTATGCATTAGTACACAGGCTGCACATACATGTCTGTAGGCGTGGCACGTGCTCAGGCAGTATGCATTAGTACACAGGCTGCACATACATGTCTGTAGGCGTGGCACGTGCTCAGGCAGTATGCATTAGTACACAGGCTGCACATACATGTCTGTAGGCGTGGCACGTGCTCAAGCAGTATGCATTAGTACACAGGCTGCACATACATGTCTGTAGGCGTGGCACGTGCTCAGGCAGTATGCGTTAGTACATAGGCTGCACATACATGTCTGTAGGAGGAGTGGCACGTGCTCAGGCAGTATGCATAGTCACAGGCTGCACATACATGTCTGTAGGCGTGGCACGTGCTCAGGCAGTATGCGTTAGTACACAGGCTGCACATACATGTCTGTAGGAGGAGTGGCACGTGCTCAGGCAGTATGCATTAGTACACAGGCTGCACATACATGTCTGTAGGCGTGGCACGTGCTCAGGCAGTATGCATTAGTACACAGGCTGCACATACATGTCTGTAGGCGTGGCACGTGCTCAGGCAGTATGCATTAGTACATAGGCTGCACATACATGTCTGTAGGCGTGGCACATGCTCAGGCAGTATGCATTAGTACACAGGCTGCACATACATGTCTGTAGGCGTGGCACGTGCTCAGGCAGTATGCATTAGTACACAGGCTGCACATACATGTCTGTAGGCGTGGCACGTGCTCAGGCAGTATGCATTAGTACATAGGCTGCACATACATGTCTGTAGGCGTGGCACGTGCTCAGGCAGTATGCATTAGTACACAGGCTGCACATACATGTCTGTAGGCGTGGCACGTGCTCAGGCAGTATGCATTAGTACATAGGCTGCACATACATGTCTGTAGGCGTGGCACGTGCTCAGGCAGTATGCATTAGTACACAGGCTGCACATACATGTCTGTAGGCGTGGCACGTGCTCAGGCAGTATGCATTAGTACACAGGCTGCACATACATGTCTGTAGGCGTGGCACGTGCTCAGGCAGTATGCAGGTAATAGATACATATATGAAAGTTATGGGGCAATTTGAGTAAATGTATAAGCACTCCTTTCTCTCTATGATCCTGTATGTATAACATACACCGTAGATACATGTACTACAGTGCAAATAAATGACTGGTATAATTCCCATTAGTACACAGGCTGCACATACATGTCTGTAGGCGTGGCACGTGCTCAGGCAGTATGCATTAGTACACAGGCTGCACATACATGTCTGTAGGCGTGGCACGTGCTCAGGCAGTATGCATTAGTACATAGGCTGCACATACATGTCTGTAGGAGTGGCACGTGCTCAGGCAGTATGCATTAGTACACAGGCTGCACATACATGTCTGTAGGAGTGGCACGTGCTCAGGCAGTATGCATTAGTACACAGGCTGCACATACATGTCTGTAGGAGTGGCACGTGCTCAGGCAGTATGCATTAGTACACAGGCTGCACATACATGTCTGTAGGCGTGGCACGTGCTCAGGCAGTATGCATTAGTACACAGGCTGCACATACATGTCTGTAGGCGTGGCACGTGCTCAGGCAGTATGCATTAGTACATAGGCTGCACATACATGTCTGTAGGCGTGGCACGTGTTCAAGCAGTATGCATTAGTACACAGGCTGCACATACATGTCTGTAGGCGTGGCACGTGCTCAGGCAGTATGCGTTAGTACATAGGCTGCACATACATGTCTGTAGGAGGAGTGGCACGTGCTCAGGCAGTATGCATTAGTACACAGGCTGCACATACATGTCTGTAGGCGTGGCACGTGCTCAGGCAGTATGCATTAGTACACAGGCTGCACATACATGTCTGTAGGCGTGGCACGTGCTCAGGCAGTATGCATTAGTACATAGGCTGCACATACATGTCTGTAGGCGTGGCACATGCTCAGGCAGTATGCATTAGTACACAGGCTGCACATACATGTCTGTAGGCGTGGCACGTGCTCAGGCAGTATGCATTAGTACACAGGCTGCACATACATGTCTGTAGGCGTGGCACGTGCTCAGGCAGTATGCATTAGTACATAGGCTGCACATACATGTCTGTAGGCGTGGCACGTGCTCAGGCAGTATGCATTAGTACACAGGCTGCACATACATGTCTGTAGGCGTGGCACGTGCTCAGGCAGTATGCATTAGTACATAGGCTGCACATACATGTCTGTAGGCGTGGCACGTGCTCAGGCAGTATGCAGGTAATAGATATATATATGAAAGTTATGGGAAACGGCATTTATCCAGCAGTGGGTGATAACGCTGTAGTAAGGACAGATAATAGGAATTTAAGACCTACCGGTAATTCCTTTTCTCGTAGTCCGTAGTGGATACTGGGAATGTACTTAGTACCATGGGGTATAGATCGGATCCATTTCAGCCTGGCACTTTAAGAAATCATTAGCATGTGCTGGCTCCTCCCCTCTATGTCCCTCCTAGCAGACTCCGTCTAGGAAAACTGTGCCCGAGGAGACGGACATACATTGAGAGAATTATATATATACATACATATACATATATACACTGCTCAAAAAAATAAAGGGAACACTAAAATAACACATCCTAGATCTGAATGAATGAAATATTCTTATTAAATACTTTGTTCTTTACATAGTTGAATGTGCTGACAACAAAATCACACAAAAATTATCAATGGAAATCAAATTTATTAACCCATGGAGGTCTGGATTTGGAGTCACCCTCAAAATGAAAGTGGAAAAACACACTACAGGCTGATCCAACTTTGATGTAATGTCCTTAAAACAAGTCAAAATGAGGCTCAGTAGTGTGTGTGGCCTCCACGTGCCTGTATGACCTCCCTACAACCCACACAAGTGGCTCAGGTAGTGCAGCTCATCCAGGATGGCACATCAATGCGAGCTGTGGCAAGAAGGTTTGCTGTCTGTCAGCGTAGTGTCCAGAGCATGGAGGCGCTACCAGGAGACAGGCCAGTACATCAGGAGACGTGGAGGAGGCCGTAGGAGGGCAACAACCCAGCAGCAGGACCGCTACCTCCGCCTTTGTGCAAGGAGGAACAGGAGGAGCACTGCCAGAGCCCTGCAAAATGACCTCCAGCAAGCCACAAATGTGCATGTGTCTACTCAAACGATCAGAAACAGACTCCATAAGGGTGGTATGAGGGCCCGACGTCCACAGGTGGGGGTTGTGCTTACAGCCCAACACCGTGCAGGACGTTTGGCATTTGCCAGAGAACACCAAGATTGGCAAATTCGCCACTGGTGCCCTGTGCTCTTCACAGATGAAAGCAGGTTCTCACTGAGCACATGTGACAGACGTGACAGAGTCTGGAAACGCCAAGGAGAACGTTCTGCCTCCTGCAACATCCTCCAGCATGACCGGTTTGGCAGTGGGTCAGTAATGGTGTGGGGTGGCATTTCTTTGGGGGGCCGCACAGCCCTCCATGTGCTCGCCAGAGGTAGCCTGACTGCCATTAGGTACAGAGATGAGATCCTCAGACCCCTTGTGAGACCATATGCTGGTGTGGTTGGCTCTGGGTTCCTCCTAATGCAAGACAATGCTAGACCTCATGTGGCTGGAGTGTGTCAGCAGTTCCTGCAAGACGAAGGCATTGATGCTATGGACTGGCCTGCCCGTTCCCCAGACCTGAATCCAATTGAGCACATCTGGGACATCATGTCTCGCTCCATCCACCAACCACAGACTGTCCAGGAGTTGGCAGATGTTTTAGTCCAGGTCTGGGAGGAGATCCCTCAGGAGACCATCCGCCACCTCATCAGGAGCATGCCCAGGCGTTGTAGGGAGGTCATACAGGCACGTGGAGGCCACACACACTACTGAGCCTCATTTTGACTTGTTTTAAGGACATTACATCAAAGTTGGATCAGCCTGTAGTGTGTTTTTCCACTTTAATTTTGAGTGCGACTCCAAATCCAGACCTCCATGGGTTAATAAATTTGATTTCCATTGATAATTTTTGTGTGATTTTGTTGTCCGCACATTCAACTATGTAAAGAACAAAGTATTTAATAAGAATATTTCATTCATTCAGATCTAGGATGTGTTATTTTAGTGTTCCCTTTATTTTTTTTTGAGCAGTGTATATATATTTTATTTATTTTATTTATTTATTTTATATATTTATTATTTTTTAATTTTTTTACACACATACATACATACATACATACACACACACACACACACACACACACACACACACACACACACACACACACACACACATAAAGAGGTGAGGCAATGAACCAACACACCACAGTAATAAGATAGCAACGCTAACCAAAAATGGAACAGGGACAGCAATAGCAAACCCAACCAAGAACACTTACAACCATGTAAGCAGGAATACGACGCACTGAGGTGGGCACCCAGTATCCACCACAGACTACGAGAAAAGGAATTACCGGTAGGTATTAAATTCCTATTTTCTCTAACGTCCTAGGGGATACTGGGATGACACTAGTACCATGGGGGGGAGGGGGGGGGGGGGGGGGGGGGGGGGGGGGGAGTCCCAAAGCTTCAAGAACGGGTGGGAGAGTGCCGAGACCCCTGCAAAACCGCCTGACCAAACTGAAGGTCCTCTGTGGCCAAGGTGTCGAACTTTACGAACGTGTTCGAACCAGACCAATTAGCTGCATGGCACAACTGTAATGCCGATACACCCCGGGCAGCCGCCCAGGAAGAACCCACCGACCTTGCGGAGTGGGCCTGGATAGAACTCGGCAGCGGCAATGCTGCTGAAGAATAGGCTTATTGAATGGTAAACCTGAGCCAACGAGCAATGGATTGCTTAGGACGAAAAGCGAGTCAGACTTCCTGTGATGAACGGTCCTTTTTACGTAAATCCTCAAAGCCCTCACCACGTCCAAGGACTTTGGAGCAACTGATGTGTCAGCCAGCACTTTAAACACTATTGGCTGATTCACGTGAAAAGCCGACAACTTTCGGCAAAAACTGTGGGCGAGTCCTGAGCTCCGCCCTATCCTCATGAAATATCAAATACGGGATCTTACAGGATAAGGCCCCCAATTCTGAAACTCGTCTTGCAGAGGCTAAAACCAGCAACATGACAGTCTTCCAAGTTAGATATTTCAAGACTACCCTGTGCAAGGATTCAAACCAGTGTTTGGAGAAAGGTCAAGACCACATTGAGATCCCACGGAACCATGGGAGGTACGAAGGGTGTTTGAATATGAAGAACACCCTTCAGGAATGTCTGTACTTCCGGCAATACTGCAAGTTGTTTGTGGAAGAAGATGGAGAGAGTCGAAATCTGGACTTTGATGGAGCCTAACCGTAGGCCCATATCCACACCTGCTTGCAAGAAGAGTAGAAAACTATCGAGTCGAAACTCCACAGGAAAATATTTTCTACCCTCACACCAAGAAACATATTACTTCCAGATACAGTGGTAATTCTTTGACGTAACCACCTTCCGAGCCGGGACCATAGTGTAAACAACCTTGGAAGGGGAGACCTTTTCTGGCTAGAATCTCCCTCTCAACTTCGAAGCTGTCAAACATAGCCACTGTAAGTCTGGATAGACGAATGGTCCTTCCTGAAGAAGGTCCTTGAGAAGCAGCAGAGGCCAGGGTTCATCCAGAGACATGGTCAGGTGGTGTGCATACCAGGCCCGTCGAGGCCAATCCGGGGCAATCAGAATTGCCCAAATGCTTTCCCTTTTGAGTCTTTTTAGAACTCTGGAATGAGAGGGATTGGAGGAAACAGGTATACAAACTGGTAAGTCCATGGCATCGTCAGAGCGTCCAACTGCTACAGCTTGCGGATCCCTCGTTCTGGAACAGTAACAACGGAGCTTCTTGTTGAGATGAGAAGCCATCAGGTCTATCTGCGGACAGCCCCACCGGTGAATCAGTTGTTGAAACACCTGAGGGTGAAGGCCCCATTCTCCTGGACGGAGGTCGTGCCTGCTGAGGAAGTCCGCTTCCCAAATGTCAACACCTGGAATGAATATGGCCGAGATGGCCCTTGCATTGGCCTCCGCCCAGAGGAGTATTTTTGACACCTCTCTCATTGCGGCACTGCATCTTGTTTCTCCCTGTCGGTTTATGTTCGTCACCACCGTAGCATTGTCCGACTGCACCTGGATGGCTTGATTCCGGAGAAGAGAGGAGGCCTGCAGAAGAGCATTGTAAATTGACCTGAGTTCCAGTACATTTATCGGGAGTGCAGATTCTTGACTCGACCATTTCCTCTAGAACTGGGGCCCCTGGGTCACAGCCCCCCAACCTCAGAGGCTGGCATCCGTTGTCCGTAGTATCCATGACTGGGTACTAAAACTCAGACCATCCACAAGGTGATGGACTTGTAGTCACCATAACAGTGAAATCCGTGCTTTTGGCGATAGAGTTACACTCTGGTGCATGTGTAGGTAAGACACCGACCATTTGTCCAGCAGATCCAGCTGGAACGGGCGGGCATGAAGTCTGCCGTTCTGGATTGCCTCGTAAGAGGCTACCATCTTGCCCAATAAGCAAATGCAAAAATGAACTGAGATTTTACGGGGTCTGAGCATTGAGGGGACCATAGCCTGAATAGTCAAGGCCTTGTCCATTGGAAGGAACACCTTCTGAGACACTGTGTCCAGTATCATTCCCAATAACAGAATTTGTTGTAATGGTTCCACGTGAGACTTTCGGAAATTTAGGATCCACCCATGATCTGTAAGCAGGCGAGTCGTCAGGTCGATGTTGTGTAGGAGACTTTCCCTGGACATAGTCTTTATCAGGAGTTCGTCCAAGTAGGGGACTATGTTGACTCCCATTCTGCGTAATTGCAGCATCATCTCCGCCATGACTTTTGTGAATACCCCTGGAGCCTTGGAGAGACCAAAGGCTATGGCCTGAAACTGGAAGTGGTGTTCCAGTATAGAAAACCGGAGGTAAGCCTGATGAGGAGGCCATATGGGAATGTGGTGGTAAGCATTCTTGACATCCAGGGTTACTAGGAATTACCCCTCCTCCAGACCAGTGACCACCATCACCAGGGATTCTATCTTGAATTTGAACAGTCGTAGATATGGGTTCAAATTTTTTACGTTCAAGATGGGCCGTACCGAACAGTCTGGTTTCGGTACAACAAGCAGACTGTAGTAAAAAAACCCTGTTGTGCAATGGAGGAGGCACTGGGACAACAACCCCCATTTGTAGCAGTTTTTGAATGGCGTCTTACAAGGTAACTCTTGCTATGGGTGAAGCTGGTAAGCTTGACTTGAAGAATCTGAGAGAAGGTAGTGCTTGAAATTTCAACCGGTATCCTTGGGATATGAGGTCCCTCACCCAAGGATTCCGGTAGGACAGTGCCCACACATGGGAGAAGTGCTGAAGGCAAACACCTACCTGGAAGTTGGCCTGTTGCTGGGGCCAACCATCACATGGAGGGCTTCGTGGATGAGGATCTGGGGTCTGGTCCAGAGATCCAGCAGCCGCTGGTTTACAGGACTTACCGCGAGATCCTCTAGCAGCATTGGATGCACCTCTGGCTCTGCCTCTGAGTCTGGCCACACGAAAGGACTGCAGAGAGGGCCCATGGTAAGGATGTCTAGCGGGAGGTGCAGCAGACAGCAGATAGGTAGACTTACCTGCCATCGCCTGGGAGATCCACTTGTTCAGTTCCTCTCCGAACAAGGCATCCCCTGTAAAAGGAAGTTTCTCCACACCTTTTTTGGAATCAGCATCCGCTGACCATTGTCACAGCCACAAAGCTCTGTGAGCCGAGACCGCCATAGCTGTGGAACGGCCATTGACGAGACAATTCTTTAACAGCCTCACTGAAAATTCGTGGAATTGCTGCAGTAGGGTAATGACAGGCATATGAATATCCTTACAAAGAATCAAGGTTAAAAAAAGGTTGAGATTGCCTAAAGGATAAAATAAAAAAGGGGCAGACTAGATGGGCCAAGTGGTTCTTATCTGCCGTCAAATTCTATGTTTCTATGATCTCCTCCTGAAGCAGGGAGTCAATCCCACTTAATATATTATCAGACCATTTTACCACAGCCCTTTAAATCCAGCCACAAGCTATAGTGGGCCGTCGAATTTATTTCAGTGTAGTCCCAATTTTATGATCAGCTGGGTCTTTGAGAGAGAGAGAGAGAGAGAGAGAGAGAGAGAGAGAGAGAGAGAGAGAGAGAGAGAGAGAGAGAGAGAGAGAGAGAGAGAGAGAGACCCAGGTCCAGGCAGTACAATTTTACGTGACAGCCTGGACACTGAAGTGTCCACAGATGGTGGCTTCTCCCATACTTTCCTATCTTCAGTAGCAAAAAGGAAAGAATTTAGTAACCGTTTAGGGGTAACAATTTTTTTTTGAATCAGTATTTACCCATGCCTCTTTAGACAGGGAGTTTAATTTCTTTAAAATAGGGAAAATGGCAGAGGATTTTGATTTCACATTAAAAAACAATTCCTCTTCTGGCTCTGGCTCCTTATCTTGTATATTGAGGACTTCCCTAATAGCATAAATCAGGGCCTCAACCCCTGGGGACAGAGAGTTGTCATCTTCCACCTCCAGTTCTCCCTCATCCACTCAAGCATGTCATTATCAGAGTCAGACTGGAGCACCTGTGGGAGTGTGCGTCTATGAGAGACCACCAGAGGGAGCTGAGGTGCCTGTCTGAGGTCAGCAGCCTTAACCATGAAATTATCCATAGAGTGTTTCAGGGTCTGCCTTTCTGGCTTAGCAGTAGCTAACTCTATTAATATTAGTAATCATTGTTTTGAATGATTCTAACCACTCAGGTTCCTGCATAGAGCTACCTTGGGAAGGTAGAGAACACTGGGTACACAGGAGAGACCCCTGTGGAGAAGGTGTAAACTTAGTGTTACATGAAGGGTATCACAGGGATATATTCAATTGAAGTCGAAAGCTGCCGTCTGTCAAAAAGATGTCAGTTTTCGACTTTTTTAGGTCGGAAGGGGTTCCGACCTATTCAATCAATCCCCAAATTTTTCGACAAGTCGAGGAATTCGACTTGTCGAAAAGCATGTGGATCGGCGGAATAGCTGCCGATCCATGTGCTTGTGTCAAAAAAGGGGCCAAAACTGACAGGTTTTAGCCCCCTTTTCGACCATCTCAATTCGACTTTAAAAAAAGTCGAACTAAGAGGGTGAGAGCAGCACCGGAGACTGCAGAGCCGAGGCGGGGACGGGGAAGAGCCGTGCTGGAGGATGTCACAGCTGCCGCTCACAGCAGCGTCCACCTGCCTCCAGCAAGCGAGACCTCGCTTGCTGGAGCCGGGTGGACGCTTCCGTCAGCGGCAGCTGTGATGCAGGGACTGGGAGAGGGAGGGACGGGAGAGGCAGAGAGATGGGGGGGGGGGGGGGGAGAGCCGCGGGCAGACGCATCTCAATTCGACTTTTTAAAAGTTGAATTGAGATGTCATTGAATAGCCCAGGTCGGATCCATTCTGACAAATGAATGTCAGAATGGATCCGACTTCAATTGAATATACCCCACAGACTTTTTCCCAGACATTCTTACAGCAGAAAACAGAGAGTTAAATGAATAACAGAGCAATGATAACACGGTTAGTGAAAAGGTTCAGTTACCCTAGACAGCCCTGAATGGAGCGACACGGAGAGGATTGGGACCAGCACACAATACCTCAGTTTAGAGCAGAGCTCTGCTGGGGGTTATATATATATATGTCACCACAGCAGTATTATCGCTGTGCATATGCTCCCCCCTCTCTATAAACCCCCTGGTACCAGTACAATTGGTGATTCAGTGGGTTCTGTGGATGAGCGGCTCTTGCGTGCAGCCTGGCAGTCAGCAGCAGCAGGAAATGGCGCCTTTCAGCCTCTGGTCCCGCTCTCTGGGAATCCCCGCCCCTTCAATGGCGCACGGTCCATCACAGACTATGGGGTATATTTACTAAGGTCCCGATTTTGACCGAGATGCCGTTTTTCCTTCAAAGTGTCATCTCGGTAATTTACTAAGCAAAAATCACGGCAGTGATGAGGGCATTCGTAATATTTTGGAAGTCCTTGGAAAAAATCACGAATCAATACACCATCGGTCAAATACGCCTGCAATTTGGTAGAAATCGGTCATTTACTAAAAAGTGCAAAACACAAACACTGCCGACAATAGCCAAACACTGCCGTGATAAAATACAAATCGTGAAAAAGTGCTAAAAAAAAAAAACAGACCTGCTTTTTTATCCCGTGTTTGTATAGGCATGCACGGATCCATGAGATCCGTGCATGTTTATCAGTGGGAAGGGGGGGGAAATGTTATAATTTTTCAAAAATAAAATTGCGTGGGGTCCCCCCTCCTTAACCAAACCAGCCTCGGGCTCTTTGAGCCGGCCCTGGTTGCAAAAATATGGGGAAAAAATTGACAGGGGTTCCCCCATATTTAAACAACCAGCACCGGGCTTTGCGCCTGGTCCTGGTTCCAAAAATACGGGGGACAAAAAGCGTAGGGGTCCCCCGTATTTTTGAAACCAGCACCGGGCTCCACTAGCTGGACAGATAATGCCACAGCCGGGGGTCACTTTTATACAGTGCCTTGCGGCCGTGGCATCAAATATCCAACTAGTCACCCCTGGCCGGGGTACCCTGGGGGAGTGGGGACCCCTTCAATCAAGGGGTCCCCCCCCCCAGCCACCCAAGGGCCAGGGGTGAAGCCCGAGGCTGTTCCCCCCATCCAATGGGCTGCGGATGGGGGGCTGATAGCCTTTGTTCAAAGTAATGAATATTGTTTTTAGTAGCAGTACTACAAGTCCCAGCAAGCCTCCCCCGCAAGCTGGTACTTGGAGAACCACAAGTACCAGCATGCGGCGGAAAACCGGGCCCGCTGGTACCTGTAGTACTACTACTAAAAAAATACCCCAATAAAGACAATACACACACACACCTTGAAAGTATAACTTTAATACATACATACACACCACCATATACACATACTTACCTTATGTTCACACGAGGGTCGGTCCTCTTCTCCAGTAGAATCCATGGTGTACCTGTTGAAAAAATCCTACTCACCAAATCCAGTGTAGAGGGCTCCTCGGATAATCCATTTGTAATCCACGTACTTGTAAAAAAAAAAAAAACGGATACCCGACCACGAACTAAAAGGGGTCCCATGTTTTCACATGGGACCCCTTTCCCCGAATGCCAGAAACCCCCTCTGACTGATGTCTAAGTGGGTTTCTTCAGCCAATCAGGGAGCGCCACGTTGTAGCACCCTCCTGATCGGCTGTGTGCTCCTGTACTGTATGACAGGCGGCACACGGCAGTGTTACAATGTAGCGCCTATGCGCTCCATTGTAACCAATGGTGGGAACTTTCAGGTCAGCGGTTGACCGAAAGTGACCTCACCGCTGACCTGAAAGTTCCCACCATTGGTTACAATGGAGCGCATAGGCGCTACATTGTAACACTGCCGTGTGCCGCCTGTCAGTCAGTACAGGAGCACACAGCCGATCAGGAGGGTGCCAAACGTGGCGCTCCCTGATTGGCTGATGGAACCTTCTTGGACTTAAGTCAGAGGGGGTTCCAGGCATTCGGGGAAAGGGGGCCCATGTGAAAACATGGGTCCCCTTTCAGTGCGAGGTCGGGTATCCGTTTTTTTATTTTTACAAGTACGTGGATTACAAAAGGATTTACCGAGGAGCCCTCTACACTGGATTATGTGAGTATAATTTTTTCTACAGGTACACCATGGATTCTACTGGAGAAGAGGACCGACCTGCGTGGGAACATAAGGTAAGTATGTGTATATGGAGGTGTGGATGGATGTATTAAAGTTATACTTTCAAGGTGTGTGTGTGTGTTGTCTTTATTGGGGTATTTTTTTAGTAGTAGTACTACTACAGGTACCAGCGGGCCCATTTTTCCGCCGCATGCTGGTACTTGTGGTTCTCCAAGTACCAGCTTGCGGGGGAGGCTTGCTGGGCCTTGTAGTACTGCTACTAAAAACAATATCATTCACTTTGAACAAAGGCTATCAGCCCCCCATCCGCAGCCCATTGGATGGGGGGGGGACAGCCTCGGGCTTCACCACTGGCCCTTGGGTGGCTGGGACCCCTTGATTGAAGGGGTCCCCACTCCCCCAGGGTACCCCGGCCTGGGGTGACGCTAGTTGGATATTTGATGCCACGGCCGCAGGGCGCTGTATAAAAGTGACCCCCGGCTGTGGCATTATCTGTCCAGCTAGTGGAGCCCGGTGCTGGTTTAAAAAATACGGGGGACCCCTACGCTTTTTGTCCCCCGTATTTTTGGAACCAGGACCAGGCGCAGAGCCCGATGCTGGTTGTTTAAATATGGGGGAACCCCTGTCCATTTTTTCCCCATATTTCTGCAACCAGGATCGGCTCAAAGAGCCCGAGGCTGGTTTGCCTTAGGAGGGGGGACCCCACGCAATTTTTTTTTTACATTTAAACTTTTTTTTTTTTTTTAACAAGGTGCACAATGAAGCCCAGCACGGATCTTTCAGATCCGGCCGAGATTCATTGTATTAAAGTCGGCAGTGTTTTACAAGTCACTCACGTAAAACACTGCCTAAAAAAACGAATGACATCGACATCGGAAAAAACGAAAATGCAGAATACGGCAGCTTAGTAAATTAGTCGTAATCAATTCAAAAAGTTGCATATTTACACTTTCGATGTCATTCGTGATTGAACTTTGACCTCAAACGGGAAAATACGAATCTTAGTAAATTTACCCCTATATTGGCTGTAATTTGATTTTATGTGTAAAAAGGAGATTAGAATCCCCCTTTACCTCAGCGCCAGTCTGGGTCCTCAGCAGGCACCACAGCTCGCAGCCGGGTGACCACCGCGCTCTAATGCCGCCATTGTCATCGGGGAACTGCTAACTGGGATCCCAGTGTAATTACTCACCGCGTCTACTTCAGCTCTGTTAGGGGTGGCGGCACGCTGCCGGTGTGGGCTCACACCCTGGGGGTATGAGAAACAGGAGCTCAGTGTCCTGTAAGCGGGAATATGAACCATTAACTCTATAAGAAGTTGGTACCGGTCCCCCCCTAAGTCCCACGATGCAGGGAGACTGGTGCCAGCGCTGCCTGAATATAACAAACTAACATAAATTATGAAGAAAACTCTCCGAGCTCCAGAGGATGCACCCGGCTCCTTGGGCACATTTTCTAAACGGAGTCTGCGGGAGGGGCATAGAGGGGAGGAGCCAGCACACACTAATGCTTTCTTAAAGTGCCAGGCTCCAGTGGACCCGATCTATACCCCATGGTACTAAGGTCATCCCAGTATCCACTGGGACGTTAGAGAAATCACATTATAAGAGTGACTGTACCACCTTCAGCTGTAGATTATACTCCCTAGAACAGACGCTGCATTCAGCCCGTGGCCTTCCACCATCCTATTCCGACATGTGCCGCCCTCCGCTCATATATATACCTGTGTCGGCTTCCACATTCCAAGCAATGTCCATCTGCAGAGGCCGGACTCTCCGCTCTGCCCCTGGGTACACTGGCTCCTCGGGATCACCCGCCTGGCTCTGCCGCTCATCACCCGCTGATTCTGAAACACAAGGTGAACATTGTACTCAATGGTAAATGTACAAGATGTAGAACATGAGCCTATGTATCATTGAGTGATTTACACTGTGCTGGGCGTGCTCCGGCTGTCACCCCTGTAATAACGCCCGGTCTGAGCTCAGTACAGGTAACCATGGAGACAAAGCCATGACCACCCACGCGGATCGTATATCTGATGATGTAAAGGAGGAGATCATGAGGATCCAGAAGTAGAAGGGTCAGGAGACAATCAGATGTCTGCCCACCTAGGATCAACCCAACATGGAACCTTTGTACATATGTTTATTTAGGGCACTCAGGACTGTCATAAGGAACAATGAGCAGCGGATCAGCCAATGATTCAGGATCTGAGGGAGACATGTACTAAGCAGTGATAAAAGTGGAGAAGTGAGCCAGTGGAGAAGTTGCCCATGGCAACCAATCAGCATTGATGTAACATTTATAATTTGTATACTTTAAAAGTATACAGAGCAGCTGATTGGTTGCCATGGGCAACCTCTCCACTGGCTCACTTCTCCACTTTTATCACTGCTTAGTACATGTTCCCATAAGTTCTGCCTTTTGTCCTGAATTCCATGTGTAACTGGGAGCTTCCAGCAGATGCACTGTGGTCTTCTCTTCTGAAACTACTAATGGTTACCTGCCAGGGACACCTCGCCTTCCTCACCCGATCGTTACCTGCCAGGGACACCTCACCTTCCTCACCTGCCTCACCCTACCGTTACCTGCCAGGGACACCTCACCTTCCTCACCTGCCTCACCCTACCGTTACCTGCCAGGGACACCTTACCTGCCTCACCTGCCTCACCCTACCGTTACCTGCCAGGGACACCTCACCTGCCTCACCTGCCTCACCCTACCGTTACCTGCCAGGGACACCTCACCTTCCTCACCTGCCTCACCCTACCGTTACCTGCCAGGGACACCTTACCTGCCTCACCTGCCTCACCCTACCGTTACCTGCCAGGGACACCTCACCTGCCTCAACCTACCGTTACCTGCCAGGGACACCTCACCTTCCTCACCTGCCTCAACCTACCGTTACCTGCCAGGGACGCCTCACCTGCCTCACCCCACCACACGTCACTGTTACCTGCCAGGGACGCCTCACCTTCCTCACCTGCCTCACCCCACCGTTACCTGCTAGGGAAGCCTCACCTTCCTCACCTGCCTCATCCCACCGTTACCTGCCAGGGACACCTCACATTCCTCACCCCACCACACGTCACTGTTACCTGCCAGGGACGCCTCACCTTCCTCACCTGCCTCACCCCACCGTTACCTGCCAGGGACGCCTCACCTGCCTCACCCCACCGCACGTCACTGTTACCTGCCAGGAACGCCTCACCTGCCTCACCCCACCGTTACCTGCCAGGGACACCTCACCTTCCTCACCTGCCTCACCCCACCGTTACCTGCCAGGGACGCCTCACCTGCCTCACCCCACCGCACGTCACTGTTACCTGCCAGGAACGCCTCACCTGCCTCACCCCACCGTTACCTGCCAGGGACACCTCACCTTCCTCACCTGCCTCACCCCACCGTTACCTGCCAGGGACACCTCACCTTCCTCACCTGCCTCACCCTACCGTTACCTGCCAGGAACGCCTCACCTGCCTCACCTGCCTCACCCCACCGTTACCTGCCAGGGACACCTCACATTCCTCACCCCACCACACGTCACTGTTACCTGCCAGGGACGCCTCACCTTCCTCACCTGCCTCACCCCACCGTTACCTGCCAGGGACGCCTCACCTTCCTCACCTGCCTCACCCTACCGTTACCTGCCAGGAACGCCTCACCTGCCTCACCTGCCTCACCCCACCGTTACCTGCCAGGGACACCTCACCTTCCTCACCTGCCTCACCCCACCGTTACCTGCCAGGGACGCCTCACCTTCCTCACCTGCCTCACCCTACCGTTACCTGCCAGGGACGCCTCACCTTCCTCACCTGCCTCACCCCACCGTTACCTGCCAGGGACGCCTCACCTTCCTCACCTGCCTCACCCCACCGTTACCTGCTAGGGAAGCCTCACCTTCCTCACCTGCCTCATCCCACCGTTACCTGCCAGGGACACCTCACATTCCTCACCCCACCACACGTCACTGTTACCTGCCAGGGACGCCTCACCTTCCTCACCTGCCTCACCCCACCGTTACCTGCCAGGGACGCCTCACCTGCCTCACCCCACCGCACGTCACTGTTACCTGCCAGGAACGCCTCACCTGCCTCACCCCACCGTTACCTGCCAGGGACACCTCACCTTCCTCACCTGCCTCACCCCACCGTTACCTGCCAGGGACGCCTCACCTGCCTCACCCCACCGCACGTCACTGTTACCTGCCAGGAACGCCTCACCTGCCTCACCCCACCGTTACCTGCCAGGGACACCTCACCTTCCTCACCTGCCTCACCCCACCGTTACCTGCCAGGGACACCTCACCTTCCTCACCTGCCTCACCCTACCGTTACCTGCCAGGGACGCCTCACCTTCCTCACCTGCCTCACCCTACCGTTACCTGCCAGGAACGCCTCACCTGCCTCACCCCACCGTTACCTGCCAGGGACACCTCACCTTCCTCACCTGCCTCACCCCACCGTTACCTGCCAGGGACACCTCACCTTCCTCACCTGCCTCACCCCACCGTTACCTGCCAGGGACGCCTCACCTTCCTCACCTGCCTCACCCTACCGTTACCTGCCAGGAACGCCTCACCTGCCTCACCTGCCTCACCCCACCGTTACCTGCCAGGGACACCTCACCTTCCTCACCTGCCTCACCCCACCGTTACCTGCCAGGGACACCTCACCTGCCTCACCTGCCTCACCCTACCGTTACCTGCCAGGGACGCCTCACCTGCCTCACCCCACGTCACTGTTACCTGCCAGGGATGCCTCACCTGCCTCACCCCACCGCACGTCACTGTTACCTGCCAGGGACGCCTCACCTGCCTCACCCCACGTCACTGTTACCTGCCAGGGATGCCTCACCTGCCTCACCCCACCGCACGTCACTGTTACCTGCCAGGGACGCCTCACCTGCCTCACCCCAACGCACTGTTACCTGCCAGGGACGCCTCACCTGCCTCACCCCACGTCACTGTTACCTGACAGGGATGCCTCACCTGCCTCAACCCACCTCACTGTTACCTGCCAGGGATGCCTCACCTGCCTCACCCCACCGCACATCACTGTTACCTGCCAGGGACGCCTCACCTGCCTCTCCCCACCGCACATCACTGTTACCTGCCAGGGATGCCTCACCTGCCTCTCCCCACCGCACATCACTATTACCTGCCAGGGATGCCTCACCTGCCTCACCCCACGTAACTGTTACCTGCCAGGGATGCCTCACCTGCCTCACCCCACCGCACATCACTGTTACCTGCCAGGGACGCCTCACCTGCCTCACCCCACCGCACGTCACTGTTACCTGCCAGGGACGCCTCACCTGCCTCACCCCACCGCACGTCACTGTTACCTGCCAGGGATGCCTCACCTGCCTCACCCCACGTAACTGTTACCTGCCAGGGACGCCTCACCTGCCTCACCCCACCGCACGTCACTGTTACCTGCCAGGGATGCCTCACCTGCCTCACCCCACGTAACTGTTACCTGCCAGGGACGCCTCACTGCCTCACCCCACCGCACATCACCGTTACCTGCCAGGGACGCCTCACCTGCCTCACCCCACCGCACGTCACTGTTACCTGCCAGGGACGCCTCACCTGCCTCACCCCACCGCACGTCACTGTTACCTGCCAGGGATGCCTCACCTGCCTCACCCCACGTTACTGTTACCTGCCAGGGATGCCTCACCTGCCTCACCCCACCGCACGTCACTGTTACCTGCCAGGGACGCCTCACCTGCCTCACCCCACCGCACGTCACTGTTACCTGCCAGGGATGCCTCACCTGCCTCACCCCACGTAACTGTTACCTGCCAGGGACGCCTCACCTGCCTCACCCCACCGCACGTCACTGTTACCTGCCAGGAACGCCTCACCTGCCTCACCCTACCGTTACCTGCCAGGGACACCTCACCTTCCTCACCTGCCTCACCCCACCGTTACCTGCCAGGGACACCTCACCTTCCTCACCTGCCTCACCCTACCGTTACCTGCCAGGGACACCTCACCTTCCTCACCTTCCTCACCCTACCGTTACCTGCCAGGAACACCTCACCTTCCTCACCTGCCTCACCCCACCGTTACCTGCCAGGGACACCTCACCTTCCTCACCTGCCTCACCCCACCGTTACCTGCCAGGGACACCTCACCTGCCTCACCTGCCTCACCCTACCGTTACCTGCCAGGGACGCCTCACCTGCCTCACCCCACCGCACGTCACTGTTACCTGCCAGGGATGCCTCACCTGCCTCACCCCACCGTTACCTGCCAGGGACACCTCACCTTCCTCACCTGCCTCACCCTACCGTTACCTGCCAGGAACGCCTCACCTGCCTCACCCTACCGTTACCTGCCAGGGACACCTCACCTTCCTCACCTGCCTCACCCTACCGTTACCTGCCAGGGACACCTCACCTTCCTCACCTGCCTCACCCTACCGTTACCTGCCAGGGACACCTCACCTTCCTCACCTGCCTCACCCTACCGTTACCTGCCAGGGACACCTCACCTTCCTCACCTTCCTCACCCTACCGTTACCTGCCAGGAACGCCTCACCTGCCTCACCCTACCGTTACCTGCCAGGGACACCTCACCTTCCTCACCTGCCTCACCCTACCGTTACCTGCCAGGGACACCTCACCTTCCTCACCTGCCTCACCCTACCGTTACCTGCCAGGGACACCTCACCTTCCTCACCTTCCTCACCCTACCGTTACCTGCCAGGAACGCCTCACCTGCCTCACCCCACCGTTACCTGCCAGGGACACCTCACCTGCCTCACCTGCCTCACCCTACCGTTACCTGCCAGGGACGCCTCACCTGCCTCACCCCACGTCACTGTTACCTGCCAGGGATGCCTCACCTGCCTCACCCCACCGCACGTCACTGTTACCTGCCAGGGACGCCTCACCTGCCTCACCCCACGTCACTGTTACCTGCCAGGGATGCCTCACCTGCCTCACCCCACCGCACGTCACTGTTACCTGCCAGGGACGCCTCACCTGCCTCACCCCAACGCACTGTTACCTGCCAGGGACGCCTCACCTGCCTCACCCCACGTCACTGTTACCTGACAGGGATGCCTCACCTGCCTCAACCCACCTCACTGTTACCTGCCAGGGATGCCTCACCTGCCTCACCCCACCGCACATCACTGTTACCTGCCAGGGACGCCTCACCTGCCTCTCCCCACCGCACATCACTGTTACCTGCCAGGGATGCCTCACCTGCCTCTCCCCACCGCACATCACTATTACCTGCCAGGGATGCCTCACCTGCCTCACCCCACGTAACTGTTACCTGCCAGGGATGCCTCACCTGCCTCACCCCACCGCACATCACTGTTACCTGCCAGGGACGCCTCACCTGCCTCACCCCACCGCACGTCACTGTTACCTGCCAGGGACGCCTCACCTGCCTCACCCCACCGCACGTCACTGTTACCTGCCAGGGATGCCTCACCTGCCTCACCCCACGTAACTGTTACCTGCCAGGGACGCCTCACCTGCCTCACCCCACCGCACGTCACTGTTACCTGCCAGGGATGCCTCACCTGCCTCACCCCACGTAACTGTTACCTGCCAGGGACGCCTCACTGCCTCACCCCACCGCACATCACCGTTACCTGCCAGGGACGCCTCACCTGCCTCACCCCACCGCACGTCACTGTTACCTGCCAGGGACGCCTCACCTGCCTCACCCCACCGCACGTCACTGTTACCTGCCAGGGATGCCTCACCTGCCTCACCCCACGTTACTGTTACCTGCCAGGGATGCCTCACCTGCCTCACCCCACCGCACGTCACTGTTACCTGCCAGGGACGCCTCACCTGCCTCACCCCACCGCACGTCACTGTTACCTGCCAGGGATGCCTCACCTGCCTCACCCCACGTAACTGTTACCTGCCAGGGACGCCTCACCTGCCTCACCCCACCGCACGTCACTGTTACCTGCCAGGGATGCCTCACCTGCCTCACCCCACCGCACATCACTGTTACCTGCCAGGGATGCCTCACCTGCCTCACCCCACCGCACGTCACTGTTACCTGCCAGGGACGCCTCACCTGCCTCACCCCACCGCACGTCACTGTTACCTGCCAGGGATGCCTCACCTGCCTCACCCCACCGCACGTCACTGTTACCTGCCAGGGATGCCTCACCTGCCTCACCCCACGTAACTGTTACCTGCCAGGGACGCCTCACCTGCCTCACCCCACCGCACGTCACTGTTACCTGCCAGGGATGCCTCACCTGCCTCACCCCACCGCACTGTTACCTGCCAGGGATGCCTCACCCCACCGCACGTCACTGTTACCTACCTGGGACGCCTCACCTGCCTCACCCCACGTCACTGTTACCTGCCAGGGATGCCTCACCTGCCTCACCCCACCGCACGTCACTGTTACCTGCCAGGGATGCCTCACCTGCCTCACCCCACGTCACTGTTACCTGCCAGGGATGCCTCACCTGCCTCACCCCACCGCACTGTTACCTGCCAGGGATGCCTCACCCCACCGCACGTCACTGTTACCTACCTGGGACGCCTCACCTGCCTCACCCCACCGCACTGTTACCTGCCAGGGACGCCTCACCTGCCTCACCCCAGCGCACATCACTGTTACCTGCCAGGGATGCCTCACCTGCCTCACCCCAGCGCACATCACTGTTACCTGCCAGGGATGCCTCACCTGCCTCAACCCACCTCACTGTTACCTGCCAGGGATGCCTCACCTGCCTCACCCCACGTAACTGTTACCTGCCAGGGATGCCTCACCTGCCTCACCCCACCGCACGTCACTGTTACCTGCCAGGGATGCCTCACCTGCCTCACCCCACGTAACTGTTACCTGCCAGGGATGCCTCACCTGCCTCACCCCAGCGCACGTCACTGTTACCTGCCAGGGATGCCTCACCTGCCTCACCCCAGCAAACGTCACTGTTACCTGCCAGGGACGCCTCACCTGCCTCACCCCACGTCACGTCACTGTTACCTGCCAGGGATGCCTCACCTGCCTCACCCCACCGCACGTCACTGTTACCTGCCAGGGATGCCTCACCTGCCTCACCCCATGTCACTGTTACCTGCCAGGGATGCCTCACATGCCTCAACCCACATCACTGTTACCTGCCAGGGACGCCTCACCTGCCTCACCCCACGTCACTATTACCTGCCAGGGATGCCTCACCTGCCTCACCCCACGTCACTGTTACCTGCCAGGGATGCCTCACCTTCCTCACCCCACGTCACTGTTACCTGCCAGGGATGCCTCACCTTCCTCAACCCACGTCACTGTTACCTGCCTGGGACGCCTCACCTGCCTCACCCCACCGCACGTCACTGTTACCTGCCAGGGATGCCTCACCTGCCTCACCCCACGTCACTATTTCCTGCCAGGGATGCCTCACCTGCCTCACCCCACGTCACTGTTACCTGCCAGGGATGCCTCACCTGCCTCACCACACGTCACTGTTACCTGCCAGGGACGCCTCACCTGCCTCACCCCACGTCACTATTTCCTGCCAGGGATGCCTCACCTGCCTCACCCCACGTCACTGTTACCTGCCAGGGATGCCTCACCTGCCTCACCCCACCGCACTGTTACCTGCCAGGGACGCCTCACCTGCCTCACCCCACGTCACTGTTACCTGCCAGGGATGCCTCACCTGCCTCAACCCACCGCACCTCACTGTTACCTGCCAGGGATGCCTCACCCCACCGCACATCACTGTTACCTGCCAGGGACGCCTCACCTGCCTCACCCCACGTCACGTCACTGTTACCTGCCAGGGATGCCTCACCTGCCTCACCCCACCGCACGTCACTGTTACCTGCCAGGGACGCCTCACCTGCCTCACCCCACCGCACATCACTGTTACCTGCCAGGGATGCCTCACCTGCCTCAACCCACGTCACTGTTACCTGCCAGGGATGCCTCACCTGCCTCACCCCACCGCACGTCACTGTTACCTGCCAGGGATGCCTCACCTGCCTCAACCCACGTCACTGTTACCTGCCAGGGACGCCTCATCTGCCTCACCCCACGTCACTGTTACCTGCCAGGGACGCCTCACCTGCCTCACCCCACCGCACATCACTGTTACCTGCCTGGGACGCCTCACCTGCCTCACGCCACCGCACTGTTACCTGCCAGGGATGCCTCATCTGCCTCACCCCACGTCACTGTTACCTGCCAGGGATGCCTCACCTGCCTCACCCCACCGCACGTCACTGTTACCTGCCAGGGATGACTCACCTGCCTCACCCCACGTCACTGTTACCTGCCAGGGATGCCTCACCTGCCTCACCCCACCGCACATCACTGTTACCTGCCAGGGATGCCTCACCTGCCTCAACCCAGCTCACTGTTACCTGCCAGGGACGCCTCACCTGCCTCGCCCCACCGCACGTCACTGTTACCTGCCAGGGATGCCTCACCTGCCTCACCCCACCGCACGTCACGGTTACCTGCCAGGGATGCCTCACCTGCCTCACCCCACCGCACGTCACTGTTACCTGCCAGGGACGCCTCACCTGCCTCACCCCACCGCACATCACTGTTACCTGCCAGGGATGCCTCACCTGCCTCAACCCAGCTCACTGTTACCTGCCAGGGACGCCTCACCTGCCTCGCCCCACCGCACGTCACTGTTACCTGCCAGGGATGCCTCACCTGCCTCACCCCACCGCACGTCACGGTTACCTGCCAGGGATGCCTCACCTGCCTCACCCCACCGCACGTCACTGTTACCTGCCAGGGACGCCTCACCTGCCTCACCCCACCGCACGTCACTGTTACCTGCCAGGGACGCCTCACCTGCCTCAACCCAGCTCACTGTTACCTGCCAGGGACGCCTCACCTGCCTCGCCCCACCGCACGTCACTGTTACCTGCCAGGGATGCCTCACCTGCCTCACCCCACCGCACGTCACTGTTACCTGCCAGGGACGCCTCACCTGCCTCAACCCAGCTCACTGTTACCTGCCAGGGACGCCTCACCTGCCTCGCCCCACCGCACGTCACTGTTACCTGCCAGGGACGCCTCACCTGCCTCAACCCAGCTCACTGTTACCTGCCAGGGATGCCTCACCTGCCTCACCCCTCCGCACGTCACTGTTACCTGCCAGGGATGCCTCACCTGCCTCAACCCAGCTCACTGTTACCTGCCAGGGACGCCTCACCTGCCTCACCCCACCGCACGTCACTGTTACCTGCCAGGGATGCCTCACCTGCCTCAACCCACGTCACTGTTACCTGCCAGGGACGCCTCATCTGCCTCACCCCACGTCACTGTTACCTGCCAGGGACGCCTCATCTGCCTCACCCCACGTCACTGTTACCTGCCAGGGACGCCTCACCTGCCTCACCCCACCGCACATCACTGTTACCTGCCTGGGACGCCTCACCTGCCTCACCCCAGCGCACTGTTACCTGCCAGGGATGCCTCATCTGCCTCACCCCAGCGCACATCACGGTTACCTGCCAGGGACGCCTCACCTGCCTCACCCCACCGCACGTCACTGTTACCTGCCAGGGATGCCTCACCTGCCTCACCCCACCGCACGTCACTGTTACCTGCCAGGGATGCCTCACCTGCCTCACCCCACGTAACTGTTACCTGCCAGGGATGCCTCACCTGCCTCACCCCACCGCACTGTTACCTGCCAGGGACGCCTCACCTGCCTCACCCCACGTCACTATTACCTGCCAGGGATGCCTCACCTGCCTCACCCCACGTCACTATTACCTGCCAGGGATGCCTCACCTGCCTCACCCCACCGCACATCACTGTTACCTGCCAGGGATGCCTCACCTGCCTCAACCCAGCTCACTGTTACCTGCCAGGGACGCCTCACCTGCCTCGCCCCACCGCACGTCACTGTTACCTGCCAGGGATGCCTCACCTGCCTCACCCCACCGCACGTCACTGTTACCTGCCAGGGATGCCTCACCTGCCTCAACCCACGTCACTGTTACCTGCCAGGGATGCCTCACCTGCCTCACCCCTCCGCACGTCACTGTTACCTGCCAGGGATGCCTCACCTGCCTCACCCCACCGCACGTCACTGTTACCTGCCAGGGATGCCTCACCTGCCTCAACCCACGTCACTGTTACCTGCCAGGGATGCCTCACCTGCCTCACCCCTCCGCACGTCACTGTTACCTGCCAGGGATGCCTCACCTGCCTCAACCCAGCTCACTGTTACCTGCCAGGGATGCCTCACCTGCCTCAACCCACGTCACTGTTACCTGCCAGGGATGCCTCACCTGCCTCACCCCTCCGCACGTCACTGTTACCTGCCAGGGATGCCTCACCTGCCTCACCCCACCGCACATTACTGTTACCTGCCAGGGATGCCTCACCTGCCTCAACCCAGCTCACTGTTACCTGCCAGGGACGCCTCACCTGCCTCGCCCCACCGCACGTCACTGTTACCTGCCAGGGATGCCTCACCTGCCTCACCCCACCGCACATTACTGTTACCTGCCAGGGACGCCTCACCTGCCTCACCCCACCGCACATCACCGTTACCTGCCAGGGACGCCTCACCTGCCTCACCCCACCCCACCTCACTGTTACCTGCCAGGGATGCCTCACCTGCCTCACCCCACGTCACTGTTACCTGCCAGGGATGCCTCACCTGCCTCACCCCACGTCACTGTTACCTGCCAGGGACGCCTCACCTACCTCACCCCACCCCACCTCACTGTTACCTGCCAGGGATGCCTCACCTGCCTCACCCCACGTCACTGTTACCTGCCAGGGATGCCTCACCTGCCTCACCCCACCCCACCTCACTGTTACCTGCCAGGGACGCCTCACCTGCCTCACATCACTGTTACCTGCCAGGGATGCCTCACCTGCCTCAACCCACCTCACTGTTACCTGCCAGGGATGCCTCACCCCTCCGCACATCACTGTTACCTGCCAGGGACGCCTCACCTGCCTCACCCCACGTCACGTCACTGTTACCTGCCAGGGATGCCTCACCTGCCTCACCCCAGCGCACATCACTGTTACCTGCCAGGAATGCCTCACCTGCCTCACCCCACGTCACTGTTACCTGCCAGGAATGCCTCACCTGCCTCACCCCACCGCACGTCACTGTTACCTGCCAGGGACGCCTCACCTGCCTCAACCCACCGCACATTACTGTTACCTGCCAGGGATGCCTCACCTGCCTCACCCCACGTCACTGTTACCTGCCAGGGATGCCTCACCTGCCTCACCCCACCGCACATTACTGTTACCTGCCAGGGATGCCTCACCTGCCTCACCCCAACGCACGTCACTGTTACCTGCCAGGGACGCCTCACCTGCCTCACCCCACCGCACATCACTATTACCTGCCAGGGATGCCTCACATGCCTCTCCCCAGTGCACGTCACTGTTACCTGCCAGGGACGCCTCACCTGCCTCAACCCACCGCACATCACTGTTACCTTCCAGGGACGCCTCACCTGCCTCGCCCCACGTCACTGTTACCTGCCAGGGATGCCTCACCCCACCGCACGTCACTGTTACCTACCTGGGACGCCTCACCTGCCTCACCCCACCGCACGTCACTGTTACCTGCCAGGAACGCCTCACCTGCCTCACCCCAGCGCACATCACTGTTACCTGCCAGGAACGCCTCACCTGCCTCACCCCAGCGCACATCACTGTTACCTGCCAGGGATGCCTCACCTGCCTCACCCCACCGCACGTCACTGTTGCCTGCCAGGGACGCCTCACCTGCCTCACCCCACGTCACTGTTACCTGCCAGGGATGCCTCACCTGCCTCACCCCTCCGCACTGTTACCTGCCAGGGATGCCTCACCCCACCGCACGTCACTGTTACCTACCTGGGACGCCTCACCTGCCTCACCCCACCGCACTGTTACCTGCCAGGGACGCCTCACCTGCCTCACCCCAGCGCACATCACTGTTACCTGCCAGGGATGCCTCACCTGCCTCAACCCACCTCACTGTTACCTGCCAGGGATGCCTCACCTGCCTCACCCCACCGCACGTCACTGTTACCTGCCAGGGATGCCTCACCTGCCTCACCCCACGTAACTGTTACCTGCCAGGGATGCCTCACCTGCCTCACCCCACGTCACTGTTACCTGCCAGGGATGCCTCACCTGCCTCACCCCACGTAACTGTTACCTGCCAGGGATGCCTCACCTGCCTCACCCCACGTCACTGTTACCTGCCAGGGATGCCTCACCTGCCTCACCCCACGTCACTGTTACCTGCCAGGGATGCCTCACCTGCCTCACCCCACGTAACTGTTACCTGCCAGGGATGCCTCACCTGCCTCACCCCAGCAAACGTCACTGTTACCTGCCAGGGACGCCTCACCTGCCTCACCCCAGCGCACGTCACTGTTACCTGCCAGGGATGCCTCACCTGCCTCACCCCACGTAACTGTTACCTGCCAGGGACGCCTCACCTGCCTCACCCCACGTCACGTCACTGTTACCTGCCAGGGATGCCTCACCTGCCTCACCCCACCGCACGTCACTGTTACCTGCCAGGGATGCCTCACCTGCCTCACCCCACGTCACTGTTACCTGCCAGGGATGCCTCACATGCCTCAACCCACATCACTGTTACCTGCCAGGGACGCCTCACCTGCCTCACCCCACGTCACTATTACCTGCCAGGGATGCCTCACCTGCCTCACCCCACGTCACTGTTACCTGCCAGGGATGCCTCACATGCCTCAACCCACATCACTGTTACCTGCCAGGGACGCCTCACCTGCCTCACCCCACGTCACTGTTACCTGCCAGGGATGCCTCACCTGCCTCACCCCACGTCACTGTTACCTGCCAGGGATGCCTCACATGCCTCAACCCACATCACTGTTACCTGCCAGGGACGCCTCACCTTCCTCACCCCACGTCACTGTTACCTGCCAGGGATGCCTCACCTGCCTCACCCTACCGTTACCTGCCAGGGACACCTCACATTCCTCACCCCACCACACGTCACTGTTACCTGCCAGGGATGCCTCACCTTCCTCACCCCACGTCACTGTTACCTGCCAGGGATGCCTCACCTTCCTCAACCCACGTCACTGTTACCTGCCAGGGACGCCTCACCTGCCTCACCCCACGTCACTGTTACCTGCCAGGGATGCCTCACCTGCCTCACCCCACCGCACTGTTACCTGCCAGGGACGCCTCACCTGCCTCACCCCACGTCACTGTTACCTGCCAGGGACGCCTCACCTGCCTCACCCCACGTCACTGTTACCTGCCAGGGATGCCTCACCTGCCTCACCCCACCGCACATCACTGTTACCTGCCAGGGACGCCTCACCCCACGTCACTGTTACCTGCCAGGGATGCCTCACCTGCCTCACCCCACCGCACATCACTGTTACCTGCCAGGGATGCCTCACCTGCCTCACCCCACGTCACTGTTACCTGCCAGGGACGCCTCACCTGCCTCACCCCACCGCACGTCACTGTTACCTGCCAGGAAGCCTCACCTGCCTCACCCCACGTCACTATTTCCTGCCAGGGATGCCTCACCTGCCTCACCCCACGTCACTGTTACCTGCCAGGGATGCCTCACCTGCCTCACCCCACGTCACGTCACTGTTACCTGCCAGGGATGCCTCACCTGCCTCACCCCACCGCACGTCACTGTTACCTGCCAGGGATGCCTCACCTGCCTCACCCCACGTCACTGTTACCTGCCAGGGATGCCTCACATGCCTCAACCCACATCACTGTTACCTGCCAGGGACGCCTCACCTGCCTCACCCCACGTCACTATTACCTGCCAGGGATGCCTCACCTGCCTCACCCCACGTCACTGTTACCTGCCAGGGATGCCTCACCTTCCTCACCCCACGTCACTGTTACCTGCCAGGGATGCCTCACCTTCCTCAACCCACGTCACTGTTACCTGCCTGGGACGCCTCACCTGCCTCACCCTACCGTTACCTGCCAGGGACACCTCACATTCCTCACCCCACCACACGTCACTGTTACCTGCCAGGGATGCCTCACCTTCCTCACCCCACGTCACTGTTACCTGCCAGGGATGCCTCACCTTCCTCAACCCACGTCACTGTTACCTGCCAGGGACGCCTCACCTGCCTCACCCCACCGCACGTCACTGTTACCTGCCAGGAAGCCTCACCTGCCTCACCCCACGTCACTATTTCCTGCCAGGGATGCCTCACCTGCCTCACCCCACGTCACTGTTACCTGCCAGGGATGCCTCACCTTCCTCAACCCACGT
Source organism: Pseudophryne corroboree (assembly GCF_028390025.1). NCBI lineage: Eukaryota > Metazoa > Chordata > Amphibia > Anura > Myobatrachidae > Pseudophryne > Pseudophryne corroboree. The sequence continues at coordinate 1,101,073 of NC_086450.1, read as the reverse complement.
CACTGTTACCTGCCAGGGACGCCTCACCTGCCTCACCCCACCGCACGTCACTGTTACCTGCCAGGAAGCCTCACCTGCCTCACCCCACGTCACTATTTCCTGCCAGGGATGCCTCACCTGCCTCACCCCACCGCACTGTTACCTGCCAGGGACGCCTCACCTGCCTCACCCCACCGCACATCACTGTTACCTGCCAGGGACGCCTCACCTGCCTCAACCCACCGCACCTCACTGTTACCTGCCAGGGATGCCTCACCCCACCGCACATCACTGTTACCTGCCAGGGACGCCTCACCTGCCTCACCCCACGTCACGTCACTGTTACCTGCCAGGGACGCCTCACCTGCCTCACCCCACCGCACGTCACTGTTACCTGCCAGGGACGCCTCACCTGCCTCAACCCACGTCACTGTTACCTGCCAGGGATGCCTCACCTGCCTCACCCCACCGCACGTCACTGTTACCTGCCAGGGATGCCTCACCTGCCTCAACCCACGTCACTGTTACCTGCCAGGGACGCCTCATCTGCCTCACCCCACGTCACTGTTACCTGCCAGGGATGCCTCACCTGCCTCACCCCACCGCACTGTTACCTGCCAGGGACGCCTCACCTGCCTCACCCCACGTCACTATTACCTGCCAGGGATGCCTCACCTGCCTCACCCCACGTCACTATTACCTGCCAGGGATGCCTCACCTGCCTCACCCCACCGCACATCACTGTTACCTGCCAGGGATGCCTCACCTGCCTCAACCCAGCTCACTGTTACCTGCCAGGGACGCCTCACCTGCCTCGCCCCACCGCACGTCACTGTTACCTGCCAGGGATGCCTCACCTGCCTCACCCCACCGCACGTCACTGTTACCTGCCAGGGATGCCTCACCTGCCTCACCCCACCGCACGTCACTGTTACCTGCCAGGGATGCCTCACCTGCCTCACCCCACCGCACGTCACTGTTACCTGCCAGGGATGCCTCACCTGCCTCAACCCCACCGCACGTCACTGTTACCTGCCAGGGATGCCTCACCTGCCTCGCCCCACCGCACGTCACTGTTACCTGCCAGGGATGCCTCACCTGCCTCAACCCACGTCACTGTTACCTGCCAGGGATGCCTCGCCCCACCGCACGTCACTGTTACCTGCCAGGGATGCCTCACCTGCCTCACCCCACGTCACTGTTACCTGCCAGGGACGCCTCACCTGCCTCGCCCCACCGCACGTCACTGTTACCTGCCAGGGATGCCTCACCTGCCTCAACCCACGTCACTGTTACCTGCCAGGGATGCCTCACCTGCCTCGCCCCACCGCACGTCACTGTTACCTGCCAGGGACGCCTCACCTGCCTCACCCCACCGCACGTCACTGTTACCTGCCAGGGATGCCTCACCTGCCTCAACCCACGTCACTGTTACCTGCCAGGGATGCCTCACCTGCCTCGCCCCACCGCACGTCACTGTTACCTGCCAGGGATGCCTCACCTGCCTCACCCCACCGCACGTCACTGTTACCTGCCAGGGATGCCTCACCTGCCTCACCCCACCGCACGTCACTGTTACCTGCCAGGGATGCCTCACCTGCCTCAACCCACGTCACTGTTACCTGCCAGGGATGCCTCACCTGCCTCACCCCACCGCACGTCACTGTTACCTGCCAGGGATGCCTCACCTGCCTCAACCCACGTCACTGTTACCTGCCAGGGACGCCTCACCTGCCTCGCCCCACCGCACGTCACTGTTACCTGCCAGGGATGCCTCACCTGCCTCACCCCACCGCACGTCACTGTTACCTGCCAGGGATGCCTCACCTGCCTCAACCCACGTCACTGTTACCTGCCAGGGATGCCTCACCTGCCTCACCCCACCGCACGTCACTGTTACCTGCCAGGGATGCCTCACCTGCCTCAACCCAGCTCACTGTTACCTGCCAGGGACGCCTCACCTGCCTCGCCCCACCGCACGTCACTGTTACCTGCCAGGGATGCCTCACCTGCCTCACCCCACCGCACGTCACTGTTACCTGCCAGGGACGCCTCACCTGCCTCACCCCACCGCACGTCACTGTTACCTGCCAGGGACGCCTCACCTGCCTCACCCCACGTAACTGTTACCTGCCAGGGATGCCTCACCTGCCTCACCCCACCCCACCTCACTGTTACCTGCCAGGGACGCCTCACCTGCCTCACCCCAGCGCACGTCACTGTTACCTGCCAGGGACGCCTCACCTACCTCACCCCACCCCACCTCACTGTTACCTGCCAGGGATGCCTCACCTGCCTCACCCCACGTCACTGTTACCTGCCAGGGATGCCTCACCTGCCTCACCCCACCCCACCTCACTGTTACCTGCCAGGGACGCCTCACCTGCCTCACATCACTGTTACCTGCCAGGGATGCCTCACCTGCCTCAACCCACCTCACTGTTACCTGCCAGGGATGCCTCACCCCTCCGCACATCACTGTTACCTGCCAGGGATGCCTCACCTGCCTCACCCCACGTCACGTCACTGTTACCTGCCAGGGATGCCTCACCTGCCTCACCCCAGCGCACATCACTGTTACCTGCCAGGAATGCCTCACCTGCCTCACCACACTGCTCGTCACTGTTACCTGCCAGGGACGCCTCACCTGCCTCACCCCACGTCACTGTTACCTGCCAGGAATGCCTCACCTGCCTCACCCCACCGCACGTCACTGTTACCTGCCAGGGACGCCTCACCTGCCTCACCCCACCGCACATTACTGTTACCTGCCAGGGATGCCTCACCTGCCTCACCCCAACGCACGTCACTGTTACCTGCCAGGGACGCCTCACCTGCCTCACCCCACGTCACTGTTACCTGCCAGGGATGCCTCACCTGCCTCACCCCACCGCACATCACTGTTACCTGCCAGGGACGCCTCACCTGCCTCACCCCACCGCACCTCACTGTTACCTGCCAGGGACGCCTCACCTGCCTCACATCACTGTTACCTGCCAGGGACGCCTCACCCCACTGTTACCTGCCAGGGACGCCTCACCTGCCTCACCCCACCGCACTGTTACCTGCCAGGGACGCCTCACCTGCCTCACCCCACCGCACTGTTACCTGCCAGGGACGCCTCACCTGCCTCACCCCACGTCACTGTTACCTGCCAGGGATGCCTCACCTGCCTCACCCCAGCGCACATCACTGTTACCTGCCAGGGATGCCTCACCTGCCTCACCCCACGTCACTGTTACCTGCCAGGGATGCCTCACCTGCCTCACCCCACCCCACCTCACTGTTACCTGCCAGGGACGCCTCACCTGCCTCACATCACTGTTACCTGCCAGGGATGCCTCACCTGCCTCAACCCACCTCACTGTTACCTGCCAGGGATGCCTCACCCCTCCGCACATCACTGTTACCTGCCAGGGATGCCTCACCTGCCTCACCCCACGTCACTGTTACCTGCCAGGGATGCCTCACCTGCCTCACCCCACCGCACGTCACTGTTACCTGCCAGGGACGCCTCACCTGCCTCACCCCACGTCACTGTTACCTGCCAGAGACGCCTCACCTGACTCACCCCACATCACTGTTACCTGCCAGGAATGCCTCACCTGCCTCACCACACTGCTCGTCACTGTTACCTGCCAGGAATGCCTCACCTGCCTCACCACACTGCTCGTCACTGTTACCTGCCAGGGACGCCTCACCTACCTCACCCCACCGCACATCACTGTTACCTGCCAGGGATGCCTCACCTGCCTCACCCCACCGCACATCACTGTTACCTGCCTGGGACGCCTCACCTGCCTCACCCCACCGCACCTCACTGTTACCTGCCAGGGACGCCTCACCTGCCTCACATCACTGTTACCTGCCAGGGACGCCTCACCTGCCTCACCCCACGTCACGTCACTGTTACCTGCCAGGGATGCCTCACCTGCCTCACCCCAGCGCACATCACTGTTACCTGCCAGGGATGCCTCACCTGCCTCACCCCACCGCACATCACTGTTACCTGCCAGGGATGCCTCACCTGCCTCAACCCACGTCACTGTTACCTGCCAGGGACGCCTCACCTGCCTCACCCCAACGCACGTCACTGTTACCTGCCTGGGACGCCTCACCTGCCTCCCCCCACGTCACTGTTACCTGCCAGGGACGCCTCACCTGCCTCACCCCAACGCACGTCACTGTTACCTGCCTGGGACGCCTCACCTGCCTCACCCCACCGCACGTCACTGTTACCTGCCAGGGATGCCTCACCTGCCTCACCCCACCGCACGTCACTGTTACCTGCCAGGGATGCCTCACCTGCCTCACCCCACGTCACTATTACCTGCCAGGGATGCCTCACCTGCCTCACCCCACCGCACCTCACTGTTACCTGCCAGGGACGCCTCACCTGCCTCACCCCAACGCACGTCACTGTTACCTGCCAGGGACGCCTCACCTGCCTCACCCCAACGCACGTCACTGTTACCTGCCAGGGACGCCTCACCCCACCGCACGTCACTGTTACCTGCCAGGGATGCCTCACCTGCCTCAACCCACCTCACTGTTACCTGCCAGGGATGCCTCACCTGCCTCACCCCACCGCACGTCACTGTTACCTGCCAGGGACACCTCACCTGCCTCACCCCAACGCACGTCACTGTTACCTGCCAGAGACGCCTCACCTGCCTCACCCCACGTCACTGTTACCTGCCAGGGATGCCTCACCTGACTCACCCCACGTCACTGTTACCTGCCAGGGATGCCTCACCTGCCTCACCCCAGCGCACGTCACTGTTACCTGCCAGGGATGCCTCACCTGACTCACCCCACGTCACTGTTACCTGCCAGGGATGCCTCACCTGACTCACCCCACCCCACGTCACTTTTACCTGCCAGGGACGCCTCACCTGCCTCACCCCACGTCACTGTTACCTGCCAGGGATGCCTCACCTGCCTCACCCCTCCGCACTGTTACCTGCCAGGGATGCCTCACCCCACCGCACGTCACTGTTACCTGCCTGGGACGCCTCACCTGCCTCACCCCACCGCACGTCACTGTTACCTGCCAGGAATGCCTCACCTGCCTCACCCCACCGCACATCACTGTTACCTGCCAGGAATGCCTCACCTGCCTCACCCCACCGCACGTCACTGTTACCTGCCAGGGACGCCTCACCTGCCTCACCCCACGTCACTGTTACCTGCCAGGGATGCCTCACCTGCCTCACCCCTCCGCACTGTTACCTGCCAGGGATGCCTCACCCCACCGCACGTCACTGTTACCTGCCTGGGACGCCTCACCTGCCTCACCCCACCGCACGTCACTGTTACCTGCCAGGGACGCCTCACCTGCCTCACCCCACCGCACATCACTGTTACCTGCCAGGAATGCCTCACCTGCCTCACCCCACCGCACGTCACTGTTACCTGCCAGAGACGCCTCACCTGCCTCACCCCAACGCACGTCACTGTTACCTGCCAGGAATGCCTCACCTGCCTCACCCCACCGCACGTCACTGTTACCTACCTGGGACGCCTCACCTGCCTCACCCCACCGCACGTCACTGTTACCTGCCAGGGATGCCTCACCTGCCTCACCCCACCGCACGTCACTGTTACCTACCTGGGACGCCTCACCTGCCTCACCCCACCGCACGTCACTGTTACCTACCTGGGACGCCTCACCTGCCTCACCCCACCGCACGTCACTGTTACCTGCCAGGGACGCCTCACCTGCCTCACCCCACGTCACTGTTACCTGCCAGGGATGCCTCACCTGCCTCACCCCACCGCACGTCACTGTTACCTGCCAGGGATGCCTCACCTGCCTCACCCCAACGCACGTCACTGTTACCTGCCAGGGATGCCTCACCTGCCTCACCCCAACGCACATCACTGTTACCTGCCAGGGACGCCTCACCTGCCTCAACCCACCGCACGTCACTGTTACCTGCCAGGGATGCCTCACCTGCCTCACCCCAACGCACATCACTGTTACCTGCCAGGGATGCCTCACCTGCCTCACCCCACCGCACGTCACTGTTACCTGCCAGGGACGCCTCACCTGCCTCACCCCACGTCACTATTACCTGCCAGGGATGCCTCACCTGCCTCACCCCACCGCACGTCACTGTTACCTGCCAGGGATGCCTCACCTGCCTCACCCCACCGCACATCACTGTTACCTGCCAGGGATGCCTCACCTGCCTCAACCCACCGCACGTCACTGTTACCTGCCAGGGACGCCTCACCTGCCTCACCCCACGTCACTATTACCTGCCAGGGATGCCTCACCTGCCTCACCCCACCGCACATCACTGTTACCTGCCAGGGACGCCTCACCTGCCTCACCCCAACGCACGTCACTGTTACCTGCCAGGGACGCCTCACCTGCCTCACCCCACGTCACTATTACCTGCCAGGGATGCCTCACCTGCCTCACCCCACCGCACATCACTGTTACCTGCCAGGGATGCCTCACCTGCCTCAACCCACGTCACTGTTACCTGCCAGGGACGCCTCACCTGCCTCACCCCAACGCACGTCACTGTTACCTGCCAGGGACGCCTCACCTGCCTCACCCCACGTCACTATTACCTGCCAGGGATGCCTCACCTGCCTCACCCCACCGCACATCACTGTTACCTGCCAGGGATGCCTCACCTGCCTCAACCCACCTCACTGTTACCTGCCAGGGATGCCTCACCTGCCTCACCCCACCGCACATCACTGTTACCTGCCAGGGATGCCTCACCTGCCTCAACCCACCTCACTGTTACCTGCCAGGGATGCCTCACCTGACTCACCCCACGTCACTGTTACCTGCCAGGGATGCCTCACCTGACTCACCCCACCCCACGTCACTGTTACCTGCCAGGGACGCCTCACCTGCCTCACCCCACGTCACTGTTACCTGCCAGGGATGCCTCACCTGACTCACCCCACCCCACGTCACTGTTACCTGCCAGGGACGCCTCACCTGCCTCACCCCACGTCACTGTTACCTGCCAGGGATGCCTCACCTGCCTCACCCCACCGCACCTCACTGTTACCTGCCAGGAATGCCTCACCTGCCTCACCCCACCGCACGTCACTGTTACCTGCCAGGGACGCCTCACCTGCCTCACCCCACGTCACTGTTACCTGCCAGGGATGCCTCACCTGCCTCACCCCACGTCACTGTTACCTGCCTGAGACGCCTCACCTGACTCACCCCACGTCACTGTTACCTGCCAGGGATGCCTCACCTGACTCACCCCACGTCACTGTTACCTGCCAGGGATGCCTCACCTGCCTCACCCCACGTCACTGTTACCTGCCTGAGACGCCTCACCTGCCTCACCCCACGTCACTGTTACCTGCCTGAGACGCCTCACCTGCCTCAACCCACGTCACTGTTACCTGCCAGAGATGCCTCACCTGCCTCACCCCACGTCACTGTTACCTGCCAGGGATGCCTCACCTGCCTCACCCCACCGCACTGTTACCTGCCAGGGACGCCTCACCTGCCTCACCCCACGTCACTGTTACCTGCCAGGGATGCCTCACCTGCCTCAACCCACGTCACTGTTACCTGCCAGGGACGCCTCATCTGCCTCACCCCACGTCACTGTTACCTGCCAGAGATGCCTCACCTGCCTCACCCCACGTCACTGTTACCTGCCAGGGATGCCTCACCTGCCTCACCCCACCGCACTGTTACCTGCCAGGGACGCCTCACCTGCCTCACCCCACGTCACTGTTACCTGCCAGGGATGCCTCACCTGCCTCAACCCACGTCACTGTTACCTGCCAGGGACGCCTCACCTGCCTCAACCCACGTCACTGTTACCTGCCAGAGATGCCTCACCTGCCTCACCCCACGTCACTGTTACCTGCCAGGGATGCCTCACCTGCCTCACCCCACCGCACTGTTACCTGCCAGGGACGCCTCACCTGCCTCACCCCACGTCACTGTTACCTGCCAGGGATGCCTCACCTGCCTCAACCCACGTCACTGTTACCTGCCAGGGACGCCTCATCTGCCTCACCCCACGTCACTGTTACCTGCCAGGGATGCCTCACCTGCCTCACCCCACCGCACTGTTACCTGCCAGGGACGCCTCACCTGCCTCACCCCACGTCACTATTACCTGCCAGGGATGCCTCACCTGCCTCACCCCACGTCACTATTACCTGCCAGGGATGCCTCACCTGCCTCACCCCACCGCACATCACTGTTACCTGCCAGGGATGCCTCACCTGCCTCAACCCAGCTCACTGTTACCTGCCAGGGACGCCTCACCTGCCTCGCCCCACCGCACGTCACTGTTACCTGCCAGGGATGCCTCACCTGCCTCACCCCACCGCACGTCACTGTTACCTGCCAGGGATGCCTCACCTGCCTCACCCCACCGCACGTCACTGTTACCTGCCAGGGATGCCTCACCTGCCTCACCCCACCGCACGTCACTGTTACCTGCCAGGGATGCCTCACCTGCCTCAACCCACGTCACTGTTACCTGCCAGGGACGCCTCACCTGCCTCGCCCCACCGCACGTCACTGTTACCTGCCAGGGATGCCTCACCTGCCTCAACCCACGTCACTGTTACCTGCCAGGGATGCCTCACCTGCCTCGCCCCACCGCACATCACTGTTACCTGCCAGGGATGCCTCACCTGCCTCACCCCACGTCACTGTTACCTGCCAGGGACGCCTCACCTGCCTCGCCCCACCGCACGTCACTGTTACCTGCCAGGGATGCCTCACCTGCCTCAACCCACGTCACTGTTACCTGCCAGGGATGCCTCACCTGCCTCGCCCCACCGCACGTCACTGTTACCTGCCAGGGACGCCTCACCTGCCTCACCCCACCGCACGTCACTGTTACCTGCCAGGGATGCCTCACCTGCCTCAACCCACGTCACTGTTACCTGCCAGGGATGCCTCACCTGCCTCGCCCCACCGCACGTCACTGTTACCTGCCAGGGATGCCTCACCTGCCTCACCCCACCGCACGTCACTGTTACCTGCCAGGGATGCCTCACCTGCCTCACCCCACCGCACGTCACTGTTACCTGCCAGGGATGCCTCACCTGCCTCAACCCACGTCACTGTTACCTGCCAGGGATGCCTCACCTGCCTCACCCCACCGCACGTCACTGTTACCTGCCAGGGATGCCTCACCTGCCTCAACCCACGTCACTGTTACCTGCCAGGGACGCCTCACCTGCCTCGCCCCACCGCACGTCACTGTTACCTGCCAGGGATGCCTCACCTGCCTCACCCCACCGCACGTCACTGTTACCTGCCAGGGATGCCTCACCTGCCTCAACCCACGTCACTGTTACCTGCCAGGGATGCCTCACCTGCCTCACCCCACCGCACGTCACTGTTACCTGCCAGGGACGCCTCACTGCCTCACCCCACCGCACATCACCGTTACCTGCCAGGGACGCCTCACCTGCCTCACCCCAGCGCACGTCACTGTTACCTGCCAGGGACGCCTCACCTGCCTCACCCCAGCGCACGTCACTGTTACCTGCCAGGGATGCCTCACCTGCCTCACCCCACGTCACTGTTACCTGCCAGGGATGCCTCACCTGCCTCACCCCACCCCACCTCACTGTTACCTGCCAGGGACGCCTCACCTGCCTCACATCACTGTTACCTGCCAGGGATGCCTCACCTACCTCACCCCACCCCACCTCACTGTTACCTGCCAGGGATGCCTCACCTGCCTCACCCCACGTCACTGTTACCTGCCAGGGATGCCTCACCTGCCTCACCCCACCCCACCTCACTGTTACCTGCCAGGGACGCCTCACCTGCCTCACATCACTGTTACCTGCCAGGGATGCCTCACCTGCCTCAACCCACCTCACTGTTACCTGCCAGGGATGCCTCACCCCTCCGCACATCACTGTTACCTGCCAGGGACGCCTCACCTGCCTCACCCCACGTCACGTCACTGTTACCTGCCAGGGATGCCTCACCTGCCTCACCCCAGCGCACATCACTGTTACCTGCCAGGAATGCCTCACCTGCCTCACCACACTGCTCGTCACTGTTACCTGCCAGGGACGCCTCACCTGCCTCACCCCACGTCACTGTTACCTGCCAGGAATGCCTCACCTGCCTCACCCCAGCGCACGTCACTGTTACCTGCCAGGGACGCCTCACCTGCCTCACCCCAGCGCACGTCACTGTTACCTGCCAGGGACGCCTCACCTACCTCACCCCACCCCACCTCACTGTTACCTGCCAGGGATGCCTCACCTGCCTCACCCCACGTCACTGTTACCTGCCAGGGATGCCTCACCTGCCTCACCCCACCCCACCTCACTGTTACCTGCCAGGGACGCCTCACCTGCCTCACATCACTGTTACCTGCCAGGGATGCCTCACCTGCCTCAACCCACCTCACTGTTACCTGCCAGGGATGCCTCACCCCTCCGCACATCACTGTTACCTGCCAGGGACGCCTCACCTGCCTCACCCCACGTCACTGTTACCTGCCAGGAATGCCTCACCTGCCTCACCCCACCGCACGTCACTGTTACCTGCCAGGGACGCCTCACCTGCCTCACCCCACCGCACATTACTGTTACCTGCCAGGGATGCCTCACCTGCCTCACCCCAACGCACGTCACTGTTACCTGCCAGGGACGCCTCACCTGCCTCACCCCACCGCACATCACTATTACCTGCCAGGGATGCCTCACATGCCTCACCCCACCGCACATTACTGTTACCTGCCAGGGATGCCTCACCTGCCTCACCCCAACGCACGTCACTGTTACCTGCCAGGGACGCCTCACCTGCCTCACCCCACCGCACGTCACTGTTACCTGCCAGGGATGCCTCACATGCCTCTCCCCAGTGCACGTCACTGTTACCTGCCAGGGACGCCTCACCTGCCTCACCCCACCGCACATCACTGTTACCTGCCAGGGATGCCTCACCTGCCTCACCCCAACGCACGTCACTGTTACCTGCCAGGGACGCCTCACCTGCCTCACCCCACCGCACATCACTATTACCTGCCAGGGATGCCTCACATGCCTCTCCCCAGTGCACGTCACTGTTACCTGCCAGGGACGCCTCACCTACCTCACCCCACGTCACTGTTACCTGCCAGGGACGCCTCACCTGCCTCACCCCACCGCACATCACTATTACCTGCCAGGGATGCCTCACCTGCCTCACCCCAGCGCACGTCACTGTTACCTGCCAGGGACGCCTCACCTACCTCACCCCACCGCACATCACTGTTACCTGCCAGGGACGCCTCACCTGCCTCACATCACTGTTACCTGCCAGGGACGCCTCACCCCACTGTTACCTGCCAGGGACGCCTCACCTGCCTCACCCCACCGCACTGTTACCTGCCAGGGACGCCTCACCTGCCTCACCCCACCGCACCTCACTGTTACCTGCCAGGGACGCCTCACATCACTGTTACCTGCCAGGGACGCCTCACCTGCCTCACCCCACCGCACTGTTACCTGCCAGGGACGCCTCACCTGCCTCACCCCACCGCACTGTTACCTGCCAGGGACGCCTCACCTGCCTCACCCCACGTCACTGTTACCTGCCAGGGATGCCTCACCTGCCTCACCCCAGCGCACATCACTGTTACCTGCCAGGGATGCCTCACCTGCCTCACCCCACGTCACTGTTACCTGCCAGGGATGCCTCACCTGCCTCACCCCACCCCACCTCACTGTTACCTGCCAGGGACGCCTCACCTGCCTCACATCACTGTTACCTGCCAGGGATGCCTCACCTGCCTCAACCCACCTCACTGTTACCTGCCAGGGATGCCTCACCCCTCCGCACATCACTGTTACCTGCCAGGGATGCCTCACCTGCCTCACCCCACGTCACTGTTACCTGCCAGGGATGCCTCACCTGCCTCACCCCACCCCACGTCACTGTTACCTGCCAGAGACGCCTCACCTGACTCACCCCACATCACTGTTACCTGCCAGGAATGCCTCACCTGCCTCACCACACTGCTCGTCACTGTTACCTGCCAGGGACGCCTCACCTACCTCACCCCACCGCACATCACTGTTACCTGCCAGGGATGCCTCACCTGCCTCACCCCACCGCACATCACTGTTACCTGCCTGGGACGCCTCACCTGCCTCACCCCACCGCACCTCACTGTTACCTGCCAGGGACGCCTCACCTGCCTCACATCACTGTTACCTGCCAGGGACGCCTCACCTGCCTCACCCCACGTCACGTCACTGTTACCTGCCAGGGATGCCTCACCTGCCTCACCCCACGTAACTGTTACCTGCCAGGGACGCCTCACCTGCCTCACCCCAACGCACGTCACTGTTACCTGCCTGGGACGCCTCACCTGCCTCACCCCACCGCACTGTTACCTGCCAGGGACGCCTCACCTGCCTCACCCCACGTCACTATTACCTGCCAGGGATGCCTCACCTGCCTCACCCCACCGCACCTCACTGTTACCTGCCAGGGACGCCTCACCTGCCTCACCCCAACGCACGTCACTGTTACCTGCCAGGGACGCCTCACCTGCCTCACCCCACCGCACATCACTGTTACCTGCCAGGGACGCCTCACCTGCCTCACCCCACCGCACGTCACTGTTACCTGCCAGGGACGCCTCACCTGCCTCACCCCACCGCACCTCACTGTTACCTGCCAGGGATGCCTCACCTGCCTCAACCCACCTCACTGTTACCTGCCAGGGATGCCTCACCTGCCTCACCCCACCGCACGTCACTGTTACCTGCCAGGGACACCTCACCTGCCTCACCCCACGTCACTGTTACCTGCCAGGGATGCCTCACCTGACTCACCCCACGTCACTGTTACCTGCCAGGGATGCCTCACCTGCCTCACCCCAGCGCACGTCACTGTTACCTGCCAGGGATGCCTCACCTGCCTCACCCCACCGCACGTCACTGTTACCTGCCAGGGACGCCTCACCTGCCTCACCCCACGTCACTGTTACCTGCCAGGGATGCCTCACCTGACTCACCCCACGTCACTGTTACCTGCCAGGGATGCCTCACCTGCCTCACCCCAGCGCACGTCACTGTTACCTGCCAGGGATGCCTCACCTGCCTCACCCCACCGCACGTCACTGTTACCTGCCAGGGACGCCTCACCTGCCTCACCCCACCGCACGTCACTGTTACCTGCCAGGGACGCCTCACCTGCCTCACCCCACCTCACTGTTACCTGCCAGGGATGCCTCACCTGCCTCACCCCACCGCACGTCACTGTTACCTGCCAGGGATGCCTCACCTGCCTCACCCCAACGCACGTCACTGTTACCTGCCAGGGACGCCTCACCTGCCTCACCCCACGTCACTGTTACCTGCCAGGGATGCCTCACCTGACTCACCCCACCCCACGTCACTTTTACCTGCCAGGGACGCCTCACCTGCCTCACCCCACGTCACTGTTACCTGCCAGGGATGCCTCACCCCACCGCACGTCACTGTTACCTGCCAGGAATGCCTCACCTGCCTCACCCCACCGCACATCACTGTTACCTGCCAGGAATGCCTCACCTGCCTCACCCCACCGCACGTCACTGTTACCTGCCAGGGACGCCTCACCTGCCTCACCCCACGTCACTGTTACCTGCCAGGGATGCCTCACCTGCCTCACCCCTCCGCACTGTTACCTGCCAGGGATGCCTCACCCCACCGCACGTCACTGTTACCTACCTGGGACGCCTCACCTGCCTCACCCCACCGCACGTCACTGTTACCTGCCTGGGACGCCTCACCTGCCTCACCCCACCGCACGTCACTGTTACCTGCCTGGGACGCCTCACCTGCCTCACCCCACCGCACATCACTGTTACCTGCCAGGAATGCCTCACCTGCCTCACCCCACCGCACGTCACTGTTACCTGCCAGGGACGCCTCACCTGCCTCACCCCACCGCACGTCACTGTTACCTGCCAGGGACGCCTCACCTGCCTCACCCCAACGCACGTCACTGTTACCTGCCAGGGACGCCTCACCTGCCTCACCCCACCGCACGTCACTGTTACCTGCCAGGGACGCCTCACCTGCCTCACCCCACCGCACGTCACTGTTACCTGCCAGGGATGCCTCACCTGCCTCACCCCACGTCACTGTTACCTGCCTGGGACGCCTCACCTGCCTCACCCCACCGCACGTCACTGTTACCTGCCAGGGACGCCTCACCTGCCTCACCCCAACGCACGTCACTGTTACCTGCCAGGAATGCCTCACCTGCCTCACCCCACCGCACGTCACTGTTACCTGCCAGAGACGCCTCACCTGCCTCAACCCACCGCACGTCACTGTTACCTGCCAGAGACGCCTCACCTGCCTCACCCCAACGCACGTCACTGTTACCTGCCAGGGACGCCTCACCTGCCTCAACCCACGTCACTGTTACCTGCCAGGGATGCCTCACCTGCCTCACCCCACGTCACTGTTACCTGCCAGGGACGCCTCACCTGCCTCAACCCACGTCACTGTTACCTGCCAGGGACGCCTCACCTGCCTCACCCCACGTCACTGTTACCTGCCAGGGATGCCTCACCTGCCTCACCCCACCGCACGTCACTGTTACCTGCCAGGAACGCCTCACCTGCCTCACCCCACGTCACTGTTACCTGCCAGGGACGCCTCACCTGCCTCACCCCACGTCACTGTTACCTGCCAGAGACGCCTCACCTGCCTCACCCCACCGCACGTCACTGTTACCTGCCAGGGATGCCTCACCTGCCTCACCCCACCGCACGTCACTGTTACCTGCCAGGAACGCCTCACCTGCCTCACCCCACCGCACGTCACTGTTACCTGCCAGAGACGCCTCACCTGCCTCACCCCACCGCACGTCACTGTTACCTGCCAGGGATGCCTCACCTGCCTCACCCCACCCCACGTCACTGTTACCTGCCAGAGACGCCTCACCTGCCTCACCCCAACGCACGTCACTGTTACCTGCCAGGAATGCCTCACCTGCCTCACCCCACCGCACGTCACTGTTACCTGCCAGAGACGCCTCACCTGCCTCAACCCACCGCACGTCACTGTTACCTGCCAGAGACGCCTCACCTGCCTCACCCCAACGCACGTCACTGTTACCTGCCAGGAATGCCTCACCTGCCTCACCCCAACGCACGTCACTGTTACCTGCCAGGGACGCCTCACCTGCCTCAACCCACGTCACTGTTACCTGCCAGGGATGCCTCACCTGCCTCACCCCACGTCACTGTTACCTGCCAGGGACGCCTCACCTGCCTCACCCCACCTCACTGTTACCTGCCAGGGATGCCTCACCTGCCTCAACCCACCTCACTGTTACCTGCCAGGGAAGCCTCACCTGCCTCAACCCACCTCACTGTTACCTGCCAGGGACGCCTCACCTGCCTCACCCCACCTCACTGTTACCTGCCAGGGAAGCCTCACCTGCCTCAACCCACCTCACTGTTACCTGCCAGGGACGCCTCACCTGCCTCACCCCACCTCACTGTTACCTGCCAGGGACGCCTCACCTGCCTCACCCCACCTCACTGTTACCTGCCAGGGAAGCCTCACCTGCCTCAACCCACCTCACTGTTACCTGCCAGGGACGCCTCACCTGCCTCACCCCACCTCACTGTTACCTGCCAGGGATGCCTCACCTGCCTCAACCCACCTCACTGTTACCTGCCAGGGACGCCTCACCTGCCTCACCCCACCGCACGTCACTGTTACCTGCCAGGGATGCCTCACCTGCCTCACCCCACCGCACGTCACTGTTACCTGCCAGGGATGCCTCACCTGCCTCACCCCACCGCACGTCACTGTTACCTGCCAGGGATGCCTCACCTGCCTCACCCCACCGCACATCACTGTTACCTGCCAGGGACGCCTCACCTGCCTCACCCCACGTCACTGTTACCTGCCAGGGATGCCTCACCTGCCTCAACCCACCGCACATTACTGTTACCTGCCAGGGATGCCTCACCTGCCTCACCCCAACGCACGTCACTGTTACCTGCCAGGGATGCCTCACCTGCCTCACCCCACCGCACATCACTGTTACCTGCCAGGGACGCCTCACCTGCCTCACCCCAACGCACATCACTGTTACCTGCCAGGGATGCCTCACCTGCCTCACCCCACCGCACGTCACTGTTACCTGCCTGGGACGCCTCACCTGCCTCACCCCACGTCACTATTACCTGCCAGGGATGCCTCACCTGCCTCACCCCACCGCACGTCACTGTTACCTGCCAGGGATGCCTCACCTGCCTCACCCCACCGCACATCACTGTTACCTGCCAGGGATGCCTCACCTGCCTCAACCCACCGCACGTCACTGTTACCTGCCAGGGACGCCTCACCTGCCTCACCCCACGTCACTATTACCTGCCAGGGATGCCTCACCTGCCTCACCCCACCGCACATCACTGTTACCTGCCAGGGACGCCTCACCTGCCTCACCCCACGTCACTATTACCTGCCAGAGACGCCTCACCTGCCTCAACCCACCGCACGTCACTGTTACCTGCCAGAGACGCCTCACCTGCCTCACCCCACCGCACGTCACTGTTACCTGCCAGGGACGCCTCACCTGCCTCAACCCACCGCACGTCACTGTTACCTGCCAGGGACGCCTCACCTGCCTCAACCCACGTCACTGTTACCTGCCAGGGATGCCTCACCTGCCTCACCCCACGTCACTGTTACCTGCCAGGGACGCCTCACCTGCCTCACCCCACGTCACTGTTACCTGCCAGGGATGCCTCACCTGCCTCACCCCACCGCACGTCACTGTTACCTGCCAGGGATGCCTCACCTGCCTCACCCCACCGCACGTCACTGTTACCTGCCAGGGACGCCTCACCTGCCTCAACCCACCGCACGTCACTGTTACCTGCCAGAGACGCCTCACCTGCCTCACCCCACGTCACTGTTACCTGCCAGGGATGCCTCACCTGCCTCACCCCACCGCACATCACTGTTACCTGCCAGGGATGCCTCACCTGCCTCAACCCACCGCACGTCACTGTTACCTGCCAGGGACGCCTCACCTGCCTCACCCCAACGCACGTCACTGTTACCTGCCAGAGACGCCTCACCTGCCTCAACCCACCGCACGTCACTGTTACCTGCCAGGGATGCCTCACCTGCCTCACCCCACGTCACTGTTACCTGCCAGGGATGCCTCACCTGCCTCACCCCACCGCACGTCACTGTTACCTGCCAGGGATGCCTCACCTGCCTCACCCCACCGCACGTCACTGTTACCTGCCAGGGACGCCTCACCTGCCTCACCCCACCTCACTGTTACCTGCCAGGGATGCCTCACCTGCCTCACCCCACCGCACGTCACTGTTACCTGCCAGGGATGCCTCACCTGCCTCACCCCAACGCACGTCACTGTTACCTGCCAGGGACGCCTCACCTGCCTCAACCCACGTCACTGTTACCTGCCAGGGATGCCTCACCTGCCTCACCCCACGTCACTGTTACCTGCCAGGGACGCCTCACCTGCCTCACCCCACGTCACTGTTACCTGCCAGGGATGCCTCACCTGCCTCACCCCACCGCACGTCACTGTTACCTGCCAGGGATGCCTCACCTGCCTCACCCCACCGCACGTCACTGTTACCTGCCAGGAACGCCTCACCTGCCTCACCCCACCGCACATCACTGTTACCTGCCAGGGATGCCTCACCTGCCTCACCCCACCGCACGTCACTGTTACCTGCCAGGGATGCCTCACCTGCCTCACCCCACCGCACATCACTGTTACCTGCCAGGGACGCCTCACCTGCCTCACATCACTGTTACCTGCCAGGGATGCCTCACCTGCCTCAACCCACCTCACTGTTACCTGCCAGGGACGCCTCACCTGCCTCACCCCACCGCACGTCACTGTTACCTGCCAGGGATGCCTCACCTGCCTCACCCCACGTCACTGTTACCTGCCAGGGACGCCTCACCTGCCTCACCCCACCGCACATCACTGTTACCTGCCAGAGACGCCTCACCTGCCTCACCCCACCGCACGTCACTGTTACCTGCCAGGGATGCCTCACCTGCCTCACCCCACCGCACGTCACTGTTACCTGCCAGGGATGCCTCACCTGCCTCACCCCACCGCACGTCACTGTTACCTGCCAGGGACGCCTCACCTGCCTCACCCCACCGCACGTCACTGTTACCTGCCAGGGATGCCTCACCTGCCTCACCCCACCGCACGTCACTGTTACCTGCCAGGGATGCCTCACCTGCCTCACCCCACCGCACGTCACTGTTACCTGCCAGGGATGCCTCACCTGCCTCACCCCACCGCACATCACTGTTACCTGCCAGGGACGCCTCACCTGCCTCACATCACTGTTACCTGCCAGGGACGCCTCACCTGCCTCACGTCACTGTTACCTGCCAGGGATGCCTCACCTGCCTCACCCCAGCGCACATCACTGTTACCTGCCAGAGACGCCTCACCTGCCTCACCCCACCGCACGTCACTGTTACCTGCCAGGGATGCCTCACCTGCCTCACCCCACCGCACGTCACTGTTACCTGCCAGGGATGCCTCACCTGCCTCACCCCACCGCACGTCACTGTTACCTGCCAGGGATGCCTCACCTGCCTCACCCCACCGCACGTCACTGTTACCTGCCAGGGACGCCTCACCTGCCTCACCCCACCGCACGTCACTGTTACCTGCCAGGGACGCCTCACCTGCCTCACATCACTGTTACCTGCCAGGGACGCCTCACCTGCCTCACGTCACTGTTACCTGCCAGGGATGCCTCACCTGCCTCACCCCAGCGCACATCACTGTTACCTGCCAGGGACGCCTCACCTGCCTCAACCCACCGCACATTACTGTTACCTGCCAGGGATGCCTCACCTGCCTCACCCCAACGCACGTCACTGTTACCTGCCAGGGATGCCTCACCTGCCTCACCCCAACGCACATCACTGTTACCTGCCAGGGATGCCTCACCTGCCTCACCCCAACGCACGTCACTGTTACCTGCCAGGGATGCCTCACCTGCCTCACCCCAACGCACGTCACTGTTACCTGCCAGGGATGCCTCACCTGCCTCACCCCAACGCACATCACTGTTACCTGCCAGGGATGCCTCACCTGCCTCAACCCACCGCACGTCACTGTTACCTGCCAGGGACGCCTCACCTGCCTCACCCCACGTCACTATTACCTGCCAGGGATGCCTCACCTGCCTCACCCCACCGCACATCACTGTTACCTGCCAGGGATGCCTCACCTGCCTCAACCCACCGCACATCACTGTTACCTGCCAGGGACGCCTCACCTGCCTCACCCCACGTCACTATTACCTGCCAGGGATGCCTCACCTGCCTCACCCCACCGCACATCACTGTTACCTGCCAGGGATGCCTCACCTGCCTCAACCCACCTCACTGTTACCTGCCAGGGATGCCTCACCTGCCTCACCCCACCGCACATCACTGTTACCTGCCAGGGATGCCTCACCTGCCTCAACCCACCTCACTGTTACCTGCCAGGGATGCCTCACCTGACTCACCCCACGTCACTGTTACCTGCCAGGGATGCCTCACCTGACTCACCCCACCCCACGTCACTGTTACCTGCCAGGGACGCCTCACCTGCCTCACCCCACGTCACTGTTACCTGCCAGGGATGCCTCACCTGACTCACCCCACCCCACGTCACTGTTACCTGCCAGGGACGCCTCACCTGCCTCACCCCACGTCACTGTTACCTGCCAGGGATGCCTCACCTGCCTCACCCCACCGCACCTCACTGTTACCTGCCAGGAATGCCTCACCTGCCTCACCCCACCGCACGTCACTGTTACCTGCCAGGAATGCCTCACCTGCCTCACCCCACCGCACGTCACTGTTACCTGCCAGGAATGCCTCACCTGCCTCACCCCACCGCACGTCACTGTTACCTGCCAGGGATGCCTCACCTGCCTCACCCCACGTCACTGTTACCTGCCTGAGACGCCTCACCTGACTCACCCCACGTCACTGTTACCTGCCAGGGATGCCTCACCTGACTCACCCCACGTCACTGTTACCTGCCAGGGATGCCTCACCTGCCTCACCCCACGTCACTGTTACCTGCCTGAGACGCCTCACCTGCCTCACCCCACGTCACTGTTACCTGCCAGGGACGCCTCACCTGCCTCAACCCACGTCACTGTTACCTGCCAGGGATGCCTCACCTGCCTCACCCCACGTCACTGTTACCTGCCAGGGATGCCTCACCTGCCTCACCCCACGTCACTGTTACCTGCCTGAGACGCCTCACCTGCCTCACCCCACGTCACTGTTACCTGCCAGGGACGCCTCACCTGCCTCAACCCACGTCACTGTTACCTGCCAGGGATGCCTCACCTGCCTCACCCCACGTCACTGTTACCTGCCAGAGATGCCTCACCTGCCTCACCCCACGTCACTGTTACCTGCCAGGGATGCCTCACCTGCCTCACCCCACGTCACTGTTACCTGCCAGAGATGCCTCACCTGCCTCACCCCACCGCACTGTTACCTGCCAGGGATGCCTCACCTGCCTCACCCCACGTCACTGTTACCTGCCAGGGATGCCTCACCTGCCTCACCCCACCGCACTGTTACCTGCCAGGGATGCCTCACCTGCCTCACCCCACGTCACTGTTACCTGCCAGAGATGCCTCACCTGCCTCACCCCACGTCACTGTTACCTGCCAGGGATGCCTCACCTGCCTCACCCCACGTCACTGTTACCTGCCAGAGATGCCTCACCTGCCTCACCCCACCGCACTGTTACCTGCCAGGGATGCCTCACCTGCCTCACCCCACGTCACTGTTACCTGCCAGGGATGCCTCACCTGCCTCACCCCACCGCACTGTTACCTGCCAGAGATGCCTCACCTGCCTCACCCCACCGCACTGTTACCTGCCAGGGATGCCTCACCTGCCTCACCCCACGTCACTGTTACCTGCCAGGGATGCCTCACCTGCCTCACCCCACGTCACTGTTACCTGCCAGGGACGCCTCACCTGCCTCAACCCACGTCACTGTTACCTGCCAGGGACGCCTCACCTGCCTCACCCCACGTCACTGTTACCTGCCAGAGACGCCTCACCTGCCTCACCCCACCGCACGTCACTGTTACCTGCCAGGGACGCCTCACCTGCCTCAACCCACCGCACGTCACTGTTACCTGCCAGGGACGCCTCACCTGCCTCAACCCACCGCACGTCACTGTTACCTGCCAGAGACGCCTCACCTGCCTCACCCCAACGCACGTCACTGTTACCTGCCAGAGACGCCTCACCTGCCTCACCCCAACGCACGTCACTGTTACCTGCCAGGGACGCCTCACCTGCCTCAACCCACGTCACTGTTACCTGCCAGGGATGCCTCACCTGCCTCACCCCACGTCACTGTTACCTGCCAGGGACGCCTCACCTGCCTCAACCCACGTCACTGTTACCTGCCAGGGACGCCTCACCTGCCTCACCCCACCGCACGTCACTGTTACCTGCCAGGAACGCCTCACCTGCCTCACATCACTGTTACCTGCCAGGGATGCCTCACCTGCCTCAACCCACCTCACTGTTACCTGCCAGGGACGCCTCACCTGCCTCACCCCACCGCACGTCACTGTTACCTGCCAGGGATGCCTCACCTGCCTCACCCCACCGCACGTCACTGTTACCTGCCAGGGATGCCTCACCTGCCTCACCCCACCGCACGTCACTGTTACCTGCCAGGGATGCCTCACCTGCCTCACCCCACCGCACGTCACTGTTACCTGCCAGGGATGCCTCACCTGCCTCACCCCACCGCACATCACTGTTACCTGCCAGAGACGCCTCACCTGCCTCACCCCACCGCACGTCACTGTTACCTGCCAGGGATGCCTCACCTGCCTCACCCCACCGCACGTCACTGTTACCTGCCAGGGATGCCTCACCTGCCTCACCGCACGTCACTGTTACCTGCCAGGGACGCCTCACCTGCCTCACCCCACGTCACTGTTACCTGCCAGGGATGCCTCACCTGCCTCACCCCACCGCACATCACTGTTACCTGCCAGGGACGCCTCACCTGCCTCACATCACTGTTACCTGCCAGGGACGCCTCACCTGCCTCACGTCACTGTTACCTGCCAGGGACGCCTCACCTGCCTCACCCCACCGCACGTCACTGTTACCTGCCAGGGATGCCTCACCTGCCTCACCCCACCGCACGTCACTGTTACCTGCCAGGGATGCCTCACCTGCCTCACCCCACCGCACGTCACTGTTACCTGCCAGGGATGCCTCACCTGCCTCACCCCACCGCACGTCACTGTTACCTGCCAGGAACGCCTCACCTGCCTCAACCCACCTCACTGTTACCTGCCAGGGACGCCTCACCTGCCTCACCCCACCGCACGTCACTGTTACCTGCCAGGGATGCCTCACCTGCCTCACCCCACGTCACTGTTACCTGCCAGGGACGCCTCACCTGCCTCACCCCACCGCACGTCACTGTTACCTGCCAGGGATGCCTCACCTGCCTCACCCCACCGCACGTCACTGTTACCTGCCAGGGATGCCTCACCTGCCTCACCCCACCGCACGTCACTGTTACCTGCCAGGGATGCCTCACCTGCCTCACCCCACCGCACATCACTGTTACCTGCCAGGGACGCCTCACCTGCCTCACATCACTGTTACCTGCCAGGGACGCCTCACCTGCCTCACGTCACTGTTACCTGCCAGGGATGCCTCACCTGCCTCACCCCAGCGCACATCACTGTTACCTGCCAGAGACGCCTCACCTGCCTCACCTGCCTCACCCCACCGCACGTCACTGTTACCTGCCAGGGATGCCTCACCTGCCTCACCCCACCGCACGTCACTGTTACCTGCCAGGGATGCCTCACCTGCCTCACCCCACCGCACGTCACTGTTACCTGCCAGGGATGCCTCACCTGCCTCACCCCACCGCACGTCACTGTTACCTGCCAGGGACGCCTCACCTGCCTCACCCCACCGCACGTCACTGTTACCTGCCAGGGACGCCTCACCTGCCTCACGTCACTGTTACCTGCCAGGGATGCCTCACCTGCCTCACCCCAGCGCACGTCACTGTTACCTGCCAGGGACGCCTCACCTGCCTCACCCCAGCGCACGTCACTGTTACCTGCCAGGGATGCCTCACCTGCCTCACCCCAACGCACGTCACTGTTACCTGCCAGGGATGCC
Organism: Pseudophryne corroboree; assembly: GCF_028390025.1. Taxonomy (NCBI): domain Eukaryota; kingdom Metazoa; phylum Chordata; class Amphibia; order Anura; family Myobatrachidae; genus Pseudophryne; species Pseudophryne corroboree. Next base: position 1,077,892 of record NC_086450.1, on the reverse strand, counting down.
TCACCTGCCTCACCCCAGCGCACATTACTGTTACCTGCCAGGGATGCCTCACCTGCCTCACCCCAACGCACGTCACTGTTACCTGCCAGGGATGCCTCACCTGCCTCACCCCAACGCACATCACTGTTACCTGCCAGGGATGCCTCACCTGCCTCACCCCAACGCACGTCACTGTTACCTGCCAGGGATGCCTCACCTGCCTCACCCCAGCGCACATTACTGTTACCTGCCAGGGATGCCTCACCTGCCTCACCCCAACGCACATCACTGTTACCTGCCAGGGACGCCTCACCTGCCTCACCCCACGTCACTATTACCTGCCAGGGATGCCTCACCTGCCTCACCCCACCGCACATCACTGTTACCTGCCAGGGATGCCTCACCTGCCTCAACCCACCGCACGTCACTGTTACCTGCCAGGGACGCCTCACCTGCCTCACCCCACGTCACTATTACCTGCCAGGGATGCCTCACCTGCCTCACCCCACCGCACATCACTGTTACCTGCCAGGGATGCCTCACCTGCCTCAACCCACGTCACTGTTACCTGCCAGGGACGCCTCACCTGCCTCACCCCAACGCACGTCACTGTTACCTGCCAGGGACGCCTCACCTGCCTCACCCCACGTCACTATTACCTGCCAGGGATGCCTCACCTGCCTCACCCCACCGCACATCACTGTTACCTGCCAGGGATGCCTCACCTGCCTCAACCCACCTCACTGTTACCTGCCAGGGATGCCTCACCTGCCTCACCCCACCGCACATCACTGTTACCTGCCAGGGATGCCTCACCTGCCTCAACCCACCTCACTGTTACCTGCCAGGGATGCCTCACCTGACTCACCCCACGTCACTGTTACCTGCCAGGGATGCCTCACCTGACTCACCCCACCCCACGTCACTGTTACCTGCCAGGGACGCCTCACCTGCCTCACCCCACGTCACTGTTACCTGCCAGGGATGCCTCACCTGACTCACCCCACCCCACGTCACTGTTACCTGCCAGGGACGCCTCACCTGCCTCACCCCACGTCACTGTTACCTGCCAGGGATGCCTCACCTGCCTCACCCCACCGCACCTCACTGTTACCTGCCAGGAATGCCTCACCTGCCTCACCCCACCGCACGTCACTGTTACCTGCCAGGAATGCCTCACCTGCCTCACCCCACCGCACGTCACTGTTACCTGCCAGGAATGCCTCACCTGCCTCACCCCACCGCACGTCACTGTTACCTGCCAGGGATGCCTCACCTGCCTCACCCCACGTCACTGTTACCTGCCTGAGACGCCTCACCTGACTCACCCCACGTCACTGTTACCTGCCAGGGATGCCTCACCTGACTCACCCCACGTCACTGTTACCTGCCAGGGATGCCTCACCTGCCTCACCCCACGTCACTGTTACCTGCCTGAGACGCCTCACCTGCCTCACCCCACGTCACTGTTACCTGCCAGGGACGCCTCACCTGCCTCAACCCACGTCACTGTTACCTGCCAGGGATGCCTCACCTGCCTCACCCCACGTCACTGTTACCTGCCAGGGATGCCTCACCTGCCTCACCCCACGTCACTGTTACCTGCCTGAGACGCCTCACCTGCCTCACCCCACGTCACTGTTACCTGCCAGGGACGCCTCACCTGCCTCAACCCACGTCACTGTTACCTGCCAGGGATGCCTCACCTGCCTCACCCCACGTCACTGTTACCTGCCAGAGATGCCTCACCTGCCTCACCCCACGTCACTGTTACCTGCCAGGGATGCCTCACCTGCCTCACCCCACGTCACTGTTACCTGCCAGAGATGCCTCACCTGCCTCACCCCACCGCACTGTTACCTGCCAGGGATGCCTCACCTGCCTCACCCCACGTCACTGTTACCTGCCAGGGATGCCTCACCTGCCTCACCCCACCGCACTGTTACCTGCCAGGGATGCCTCACCTGCCTCACCCCACGTCACTGTTACCTGCCAGAGATGCCTCACCTGCCTCACCCCACGTCACTGTTACCTGCCAGGGATGCCTCACCTGCCTCACCCCACGTCACTGTTACCTGCCAGAGATGCCTCACCTGCCTCACCCCACCGCACTGTTACCTGCCAGGGATGCCTCACCTGCCTCACCCCACGTCACTGTTACCTGCCAGGGATGCCTCACCTGCCTCACCCCACCGCACTGTTACCTGCCAGGGACGCCTCACCTGCCTCACCCCACGTCACTGTTACCTGCCAGGGACGCCATCTAATGATGAGCCGCTAGTTCTGTATAATAAGATGACGGCAGCCTGAGCTCAGCATGTGCCGCACCTGTATGTGACTTCTGGATAATCAGGGTGTTATTATTGGGGTGATGATGAGCCGCTAGTTCTGTATAATAAGATGACGGCAGCCTGAGCTCAGCATGTGCCGCACCTGTATGTGACTTCTGGATAATCAGGGTGTTATTATTGGGGTGATGATGAGCCGCTAGTTCTGTATAATAAGATGACGGCAGCCTGAGCTCAGCATGTGCCGCACCTGTATGTGACTTCTGGATAATCAGGGTGTTATTATTGGGGTGATGATGAGCCGCTAGTTCTGTATAATAAGATGACTGCAGCCTGAGCTCAGCATGTGCCGCACCTGTATGTGACTTCTGGATAATCAGGGTGTTATTATTGGGGTGATGATGAGCCGCTAGTTCTGTATAATAAGATGACTGCAGCCTGAGCTCAGCATGTGCCGCACCTGTATGTGACGTCTGGATAATCAGGGTGTTATTATTGGGGTGATGATGAGCCGCTAGTTCTGTATAATAAGATGACGGCAGCCTGAGCTCAGCATGTGCCGCACCTGTATGTGACGTCTGGATAATCAGGGTGTTATTATTGGGGTGATGATGAGCCGCTAGTTCTGGTATAATAAGATGACGGCAGCCTGAGCTCAGCATGTGCCGCACCTGTATGTGACTTCTGGATAATCAGGGTGTTATTATTGGGGTGATGATGAGCCGCTAGTTCTGTATAATAAGATGACGGCAGCCTGAGCTCAGCATGTGCCGCACCTGTATGTGACTTCTGGATAATCAGGGTGTTATTATTGGGGTGATGATGAGCCGCTAGTTCTGTATAATAAGATGACTGCAGCCTGAGCTCAGCATGTGCCGCACCTGTATGTGACGTCTGGATAATCAGGGTGTTATTATTGGGGTGATGATGAGCCGCTAGTTCTGTATAATAAGATGACGGCAGCCTGAGCTCAGCATGTGCCGCACCTGTATGTGACGTCTGGATAATCAGGGTGTTATTATTGGGGTGATGATGAGCCGCTAGTTCTGTATAATAAGATGACGGCAGCCTGAGCTCAGCATGTGCCGCACCTGTATGTGACTTCTGGATAATCAGGGTGTTATTATTGGGGTGATGATGAGCCGCTAGTTCTGTATAATAAGATGACGGCAGCCTGAGCTCAGCATGTGCCGCACCTGTATGTGACGTCTGGATAATCAGGGTGTTATTATTGGGGTGATGATGAGCCGCTAGTTCTGTATAATAAGATGACGGCAGCCTGAGCTCAGCATGTGCCGCACCTGTATGTGACGTCTGGATAATCAGGGTGTTATTATTGGGGTGATGATGAGCCGCTAGTTCTGTATAATAAGATGACGGCAGCCTGAGCTCAGCATGTGCCGCACCTGTATGTGACTTCTGGATAATCAGGGTGTTATTATTGGGGTGATGATGAGCCGCTAGTTCTGTATAATAAGATGACGGCAGCCTGAGCTCAGCATGTGCCGCACCTGTATGTGACGTCTGGATAATCAGGGTGTTATTATTGGGGTGATGATGAGCCGCTAGTTCTGTATAATAAGATGACGGCAGCCTGAGCTCAGCATGTGCCGCACCTGTATGTGACTTCTGGATAATCAGGGTGTTATTATTGGGGTGATGATGAGCCGCTAGTTCTGTATAATAAGATGACGGCAGCCTGAGCTCAGCATGTGCCGCACCTGTATGTGACTTCTGGATAATCAGGGTGTTATTATTGGGGTGATGATGAGCCGCTAGTTCTGTATAATAAGATGACTGCAGCCTGAGCTCAGCATGTGCCGCACCTGTATGTGACGTCTGGATAATCAGGGTGTTATTATTGGGGTGATGATGAGCCGCTAGTTCTGTATAATAAGATGACGGCAGCCTGAGCTCAGCATGTGCCGCACCTGTATGTGACGTCTGGATAATCAGGGTGTTATTATTGGGGTGATGATGAGCCGCTAGTTCTGTATAATAAGATGACTGCAGCCTGAGCTCAGCATGTGCCGCACCTGTATGTGACGTCTGGATAATCAGGGTGTTATTATTGGGGTGATGATGAGCCGCTAGTTCTGTATAATAAGATGACGGCAGCCTGAGCTCAGCATGTGCCGCACCTGTATGTGACGTCTGGATAATCAGGGTGTTATTATTGGGGTGATGATGAGCCGCTAGTTCTGTATAATAAGATGACGGCAGCCTGAGCTCAGCATGTGCCGCACCTGTATGTGACTTCTGGATAATCAGGGTGTTATTATTGGGGTGATGATGAGCCGCTAGTTCTGTATAATAAGATGACGGCAGCCTGAGCTCAGCATGTGCCGCACCTGTATGTGACTTCTGGATAATCAGGGTGTTATTATTGGGGTGATGATGAGCCGCTAGTTCTGTATAATAAGATGACTGCAGCCTGAGCTCAGCATGTGCCGCACCTGTATGTGACGTCTGGATAATCAGGGTGTTATTATTGGGGTGATGATGAGCCGCTAGTTCTGTATAATAAGATGACGGCAGCCTGAGCTCAGCATGTGCCGCACCTGTATGTGACGTCTGGATAATCAGGGTGTTATTATTGGGGTGATGATGAGCCGCTAGTTCTGTATAATAAGATGACGGCAGCCTGAGCTCAGCATGTGCCGCACCTGTATGTGACTTCTGGATAATCAGGGTGTTATTATTGGGGTGATGATGAGCCGCTAGTTCTGTATAATAAGATGACGGCAGCCTGAGCTCAGCATGTGCCGCACCTGTATGTGACGTCTGGATAATCAGGGTGTTATTATTGGGGTGATGATGAGCCGCTAGTTCTGTATAATAAGATGACGGCAGCCTGAGCTCAGCATGTGCCGCACCTGTATGTGACGTCTGGATAATCAGGGTGTTATTATTGGGGTGATGATGAGCCGCTAGTTCTGTATAATAAGATGACGGCAGCCTGAGCTCAGCATGTGCCGCACCTGTATGTGACTTCTGGATAATCAGGGTGTTATTATTGGGGTGATGATGAGCCGCTAGTTCTGTATAATAAGATGACGGCAGCCTGAGCTCAGCATGTGCCGCACCTGTATGTGACGTCTGGATAATCAGGGTGTTATTATTGGGGTGATGATGAGCCGCTAGTTCTGTATAATAAGATGACGGCAGCCTGAGCTCAGCATGTGCCGCACCTGTATGTGACTTCTGGATAATCAGGGTGTTATTATTGGGGTGATGATGAGCCGCTAGTTCTGTATAATAAGATGACGGCAGCCTGAGCTCAGCATGTGCCGCACCTGTATGTGACTTCTGGATAATCAGGGTGTTATTATTGGGGTGATGATGAGCCGCTAGTTCTGTATAATAAGATGACTGCAGCCTGAGCTCAGCATGTGCCGCACCTGTATGTGACGTCTGGATAATCAGGGTGTTATTATTGGGGTGATGATGAGCCGCTAGTTCTGTATAATAAGATGACGGCAGCCTGAGCTCAGCATGTGCCGCACCTGTATGTGACGTCTGGATAATCAGGGTGTTATTATTGGGGTGATGATGAGCCGCTAGTTCTGTATAATAAGATGACTGCAGCCTGAGCTCAGCATGTGCCGCACCTGTATGTGACGTCTGGATAATCAGGGTGTTATTATTGGGGTGATGATGAGCCGCTAGTTCTGTATAATAAGATGACGGCAGCCTGAGCTCAGCATGTGCCGCACCTGTATGTGACTTCTGGATAATCAGGGTGTTATTATTGGGGTGATGATGAGCCGCTAGTTCTGTATAATAAGATGACGGCAGCCTGAGCTCAGCATGTGCCGCACCTGTATGTGACGTCTGGATAATCAGGGTGTTATTATTGGGGTGATGATGAGCCGCTAGTTCTGTATAATAAGATGACGGCAGCCTGAGCTCAGCATGTGCCGCACCTGTATGTGACTTCTGGATAATCAGGGTGTTATTATTGGGGTGATGATGAGCCGCTAGTTCTGTATAATAAGATGACGGCAGCCTGAGCTCAGCATGTGCCGCACCTGTATGTGACTTCTGGATAATCAGGGTGTTATTATTGGGGTGATGATGAGCCGCTAGTTCTGTATAATAAGATGACGGCAGCCTGAGCTCAGCATGTGCCGCACCTGTATGTGACGTCTGGATAATCAGGGATGTTATTATTAGGGTGATGATGAGCCGCTAGTTCTGTATAATAAGATGACTGCAGCCTGAGCTCAGCATGTGCCGCACCTGTATGTGACTTCTGGATAATCAGGGTGTTATTATTGGGGTGATGATGAGCCGCTAGTTCTGTATAATAAGATGACGGCAGCCTGAGCTCAGCATGTGCCGCACCTGTATGTGACTTCTGGATAATCAGGGTGTTATTATTGGGTGATGATGAGCCGCTAGTTCTGTATAATAAGATGACTGCAGCCTGAGCTCAGCATGTGCCGCACCTGTATGTGACTTCTGGATAATCAGGGTGTTATTATTGGGGTGATGATGAGCCGCTAGTTCTGTATAATAAGATGACGGCAGCCTGAGCTCAGCATGTGCCGCACCTGTATGTGACGTCTGGATAATCAGGGATGTTATTATTAGGGTGATGATGAGCCGCTAGTTCTGTATAATAAGATGACTGCAGCCTGAGCTCAGCATGTGCCGCACCTGTATGTGACGTCTGGATAATCAGGGTGTTATTATTGGGGTGATGATGAGCCGCTAGTTCTGTATAATAAGATGACGGCAGCCTGAGCTCAGCATGTGCCGCACCTGTATGTGACTTCTGGATAATCAGGGTGTTATTATTGGGGTGATGATGAGCCGCTAGTTCTGTATAATAAGATGACGGCAGCCTGAGCTCAGCATGTGCCGCACCTGTATGTGACGTCTGGATAATCAGGGTGTTATTATTGGGGTGATGATGAGCCGCTAGTTCTGTATAATAAGATGACTGCAGCCTGAGCTCAGCATGTGCCGCACCTGTATGTGACTTCTGGATAATCAGGGTGTTATTATTGGGGTGATGATGAGCCGCTAGTTCTGTATAATAAGATGACGGCAGCCTGAGCTCAGCATGTGCCGCACCTGTATGTGACTTCTGGATAATCAGGGTGTTATTATTAGGGTGATGATGAGCCGCTAGTTCTGTATAATAAGATGACGGCAGCCTGAGCTCAGCATGTGCCGCACCTGTATGTGACTTCTGGATAATCAGGGTGTTATTATTGGGGTAATGATGAGCCGCTAGTTCTGTATAATAAGATGACGGCAGCCTGAGCTCAGCATGTGCCGCACCTGTATGTGACGTCTGGATAATCAGGGTGTTATTATTGGGGTGATGATGAGCCGCTAGTTCTGTATAATAAGATGACGGCAGCCTGAGCTCAGCATGTGCCGCACCTGTATGTGACGTCTGGATAATCAGGGTGTTATTATTGGGGTGATGATGAGCCGCTAGTTCTGTATAATAAGATGACTGCAGCCTGAGCTCAGCATGTGCCGCACCTGTATGTGACTTCTGGATAATCAGGGATGTTATTATTGGGGTGATGATGAGCCGCTAGTTCTGTATAATAAGATGACTGCAGCCTGAGCTCAGCATGTGCCGCACCTGTATGTGACTTCTGGATAATCAGGGATGTTATTATTGGGGTGATGATGAGCCGCTAGTTCTGTATAATAAGATGACTGCAGCCTGAGCTCAGCATGTGCCGCACCTGTATGTGACTTCTGGATAATCAGGGTGTTATTATTGGGGTGATGATGAGCCGCTAGTTCTGTATAATAAGATGACGGCAGCCTGAGCTCAGCATGTGCCGCACCTGTATGTGACGTCTGGATAATCAGGGATGTTATTATTAGGGTGATGATGAGCCGCTAGTTCTGTATAATAAGATGACGGCAGCCTGAGCTCAGCATGTGCCGCACCTGTATGTGACTTCTGGATAATCAGGGTGTTATTATTGGGGTGATGATGAGCCGCTAGTTCTGTATAATAAGATGACGGCAGCCTGAGCTCAGCATGTGCCGCACCTGTATGTGACGTCTGGATAATCAGGGTGTTATTATTGGGGTGATGATGAGCCGCTAGTTCTGTATAATAAGATGACTGCAGCCTGAGCTCAGCATGTGCCGCACCTGTATGTGACTTCTGGATAATCAGGGTGTTATTATTGGGGTGATGATGAGCCGCTAGTTCTGTATAATAAGATGACGGCAGCCTGAGCTCAGCATGTGCCGCACCTGTATGTGACTTCTGGATAATCAGGGTGTTATTATTAGGGTGATGATGAGCCGCTAGTTCTGTATAATAAGATGACGGCAGCCTGAGCTCAGCATGTGCCGCACCTGTATGTGACTTCTGGATAATCAGGGTGTTATTATTGGGGTAATGATGAGCCGCTAGTTCTGTATAATAAGATGACGGCAGCCTGAGCTCAGCATGTGCCGCACCTGTATGTGACGTCTGGATAATCAGGGTGTTATTATTGGGGTGATGATGAGCCGCTAGTTCTGTATAATAAGATGACGGCAGCCTGAGCTCAGCATGTGCCGCACCTGTATGTGACGTCTGGATAATCAGGGTGTTATTATTGGGGTGATGATGAGCCGCTAGTTCTGTATAATAAGATGACTGCAGCCTGAGCTCAGCATGTGCCGCACCTGTATGTGACTTCTGGATAATCAGGGATGTTATTATTGGGGTGATGATGAGCCGCTAGTTCTGTATAATAAGATGACTGCAGCCTGAGCTCAGCATGTGCCGCACCTGTATGTGACTTCTGGATAATCAGGGATGTTATTATTGGGGTGATGATGAGCCGCTAGTTCTGTATAATAAGATGACTGCAGCCTGAGCTCAGCATGTGCCGCACCTGTATGTGACTTCTGGATAATCAGGGTGTTATTATTGGGGTGATGATGAGCCGCTAGTTCTGTATAATAAGATGACGGCAGCCTGAGCTCAGCATGTGCCGCACCTGTATGTGACTTCTGGATAATCAGGGTGTTATTATTGGGGTGATGATGAGCCGCTAGTTCTGTATAATAAGATGACTGCAGCCTGAGCTCAGCATGTGCCGCACCTGTATGTGACTTCTGGATAATCAGGGTGTTATTATTGGGGTGATGATGAGCCGCTAGTTCTGTATAATAAGATGACTGCAGCCTGAGCTCAGCATGTGCCGCACCTGTATGTGACTTCTGGATAATCAGGGTGTTATTATTAGGGGTGATGATGAGCCGCTAGTTCTGTATAATAAGATGACGGCAGCCTGAGCTCAGCATGTGCCGCACCTGTATGTGACTTCTGGATAATCAGGGTGTTATTATTGGGGTGATGATGAGCCGCTAGTTCTGTATAATAAGATGACTGCAGCCTGAGCTCAGCATGTGCCGCACCTGTATGTGACTTCTGGATAATCAGGGTGTTATTATTGGGGTGATGATGAGCCGCTAGTTCTGTATAATAAGATGACTGCAGCCTGAGCTCAGCATGTGCCGCACCTGTATGTGACTTCTGGATAATCAGGGTGTTATTATTGGGGTGATGATGAGCCGCTAGTTCTGTATAATAAGATGACGGCAGCCTGAGCTCAGCATGTGCCGCACCTGTATGTGACGTCTGGATAATCAGGGATGTTATTATTAGGGTGATGATGAGCCGCTAGTTCTGTATAATAAGATGACGGCAGCCTGAGCTCAGCATGTGCCGCACCTGTATGTGACTTCTGGATAATCAGGGTGTTATTATTGGGGTAATGATGAGCCGCTAGTTCTGTATAATAAGATGACGGCAGCCTGAGCTCAGCATGTGCCGCACCTGTATGTGACGTCTGGATAATCAGGGTGTTATTATTGGGGTGATGATGAGCCGCTAGTTCTGTATAATAAGATGACGGCAGCCTGAGCTCAGCATGTGCCGCACCTGTATGTGACGTCTGGATAATCAGGGTGTTATTATTGGGGTGATGATGAGCCGCTAGTTCTGTATAATAAGATGACTGCAGCCTGAGCTCAGCATGTGCCGCACCTGTATGTGACTTCTGGATAATCAGGGATGTTATTATTGGGGTGATGATGAGCCGCTAGTTCTGTATAATAAGATGACTGCAGCCTGAGCTCAGCATGTGCCGCACCTGTATGTGACTTCTGGATAATCAGGGATGTTATTATTGGGGTGATGATGAGCCGCTAGTTCTGTATAATAAGATGACTGCAGCCTGAGCTCAGCATGTGCCGCACCTGTATGTGACTTCTGGATAATCAGGGTGTTATTATTGGGGTGATGATGAGCCGCTAGTTCTGTATAATAAGATGACGGCAGCCTGAGCTCAGCATGTGCCGCACCTGTATGTGACTTCTGGATAATCAGGGTGTTATTATTGGGGTGATGATGAGCCGCTAGTTCTGTATAATAAGATGACTGCAGCCTGAGCTCAGCATGTGCCGCACCTGTATGTGACTTCTGGATAATCAGGGTGTTATTATTGGGGTGATGATGAGCCGCTAGTTCTGTATAATAAGATGACGGCAGCCTGAGCTCAGCATGTGCCGCACCTGTATGTGACTTCTGGATAATCAGGGTGTTATTATTGGGGTGATGATGAGCCGCTAGTTCTGTATAATAAGATGACGGCAGCCTGAGCTCAGCATGTGCCGCACCTGTATGTGACTTCTGGATAATCAGGGTGTTATTATTGGGGTGATGATGAGCCGCTAGTTCTGTATAATAAGATGACGGCAGCTGAGCTCAGCATGTGCCGCACCTGTATGTGACTTCTGGATAATCAGGGTGTTATTATTGGGGTGATGATGAGCCGCTAGTTCTGTATAATAAGATGACGGCAGA
>NC_086450.1:944567-1066577 GCF_028390025.1 Pseudophryne corroboree | reverse complement strand
CACAGGTATCTCTACAGGTGCTCTTATGTTTGTATGCTGAGTCACAGGTATCTCTACAGGTGCCCTTATGTTTGTATGCTGAGTCACAGGTATCTCTACAGGCGCTCTTATGTTTGTATGCTGAGTCACAGGTATCCCTACAGGTGCTCTTATGTTTGTATGCTGAGTCACAGGTATCCCTACAGGCGTTCTTATGTTTGTATGCTGAGTCACAGGTATCTACAGGCGCTCTTATGTTTGTATGCTGAGTCACAGGTATCTCTACAGGTGCCCTTATGTTTGTATGCTGAGTCACAGGTATCTCTACAGGTGCTCTTATGTTTGTATGCTGAGTCACAGGTATCTCTACAGGTGCCCTTATGTTTGTATGCTGAGTCACAGGTATCTCTACAGGTGCTCTTATGTTTGTATGCTGAGTCACAGGTATCTACAGGCGCTCTTATGTTTATATGTTGAATCACAGGTATCCCTACAGGTGCCCTTAAGCTTGTATGCTGAGTCACAGGTATCCCTACCGGCGCCCTTAAGCTTGTATGCTGAGTCACAGGTATCTCTACAGGCGCTCTTATGTTTGTATGCTGAGTCACAGTTATCCCTACAGGCGCTCTTATGTTTATATGTTGAGTCACAGGTATCTCTACAGGTGCCTTTATGTTTGTATGCTGAGTCACAGTTATCCCTACAGGCACACTTATCTTTATATGTTGAGTAACAGGTATCCCTACAGGCGCTCTTATGTTTGTATGCTGAGTCACAGGTATCCCTACAGGTGCTCTTATGTTTGTATGCTGAGTCACAGGTATCTACAGGCGCTCTTATGTTTGTATGTTGAGTCACAGGTATCTACAGGCGCTCTTATGTTTGTATGTTGAGTCACAGATATCTACAGGCGCTCTTATGTTTGTATGTTGAGTCACAGGTATCCCTACAGGTGCCCTTAAGCTTGTATGCTGAGTCACAGGTATCCCTACCGGCGCCCTTAAGCTTGTATGCTGAGTCACAGGTATCTCTACAGGCGCTCTTATGTTTGTATGCTGAGTCACAGTTATCCCTACAGGTGCTCTTATGTTTGTATGCTGAGTCACAGGTATCTCTACAGGCACCCTTATGTTTGTATGCTGAGTCACAGGTATCTCCACAGGCACCCTTATGTTTGTATGCTGAGTCACAGGTATCTCCACAGGCACCCTAATGTTTGTATGCTGAGTCACAGGTATCCCTACAGGTGCCCTTATGTTTGTATATTGAGTCACAGGTATTTCTACAGATGCCCTTATGTTTGTATGTTGAGTCACGGGTATCTACATAGGTGCCCTTATGTTTGTATGTTGAGTCACAGGTATTTCTACAGATGCCCTTATGTTTTTGTATGTTGGGTCACGGGTATCTACATAGGTGCCCTTATGTTTGTATGTTGAGACACTGTTATCTCTACATACGCCCTTATGTTTGTATATTGAGTCACAGGTATCTCTTCATAGGTGCCCTTATGTTTGTATGTTGAGTCACAGGTATTTCTACAGGTGCCCTTATGTTTGTATGTTGAGTCACAGGTATTTCTACAGGTGCCTTTATGTTTGTATGCTGAGTCACAGATATCTACAGGCGCTCTTATGTTTGTATGTTGAGTCACAGGTATCTACAGGCGCTCTTATGTTTGTATGCTGAGTCACAGGTATCTCTACAGGTGCTCTTATGTTTGTATGCTGAGTCACAGGTATCTCTACAGGTGCTCTTATGTTTGTATGCTGAGTCACAGGTATCTCTACAGGTGCTCTTATGTTTGTATGCTGAGTCACAGGTATCTCTACAGGTGCTCTTATGTTTGTATGCTGAGTCACAGGTATTTACAGGCGCTCTTATGTTTATATGTTGAATCACAGGTATCCCTACAGGTGCCCTTAAGCTTGTATGCTGAGTCACAGGTATCCCTACCGGCGCCCTTAAGCTTGTATGCTGAGTCACAGGTATCTCTACAGGCGCTCTTATGTTTGTATGCTGAGTCACAGTTATCCCTACAGGTGCTCTTATGTTTGTATGCTGAGTCACAGTTATCCCTACAGGTGCTCTTATGTTTGTATGCTGAGTCACAGGTATCTCTACAGGCACCCTTATGTTTGTATGCTGAGTCACAGGTATCTCCACAGGCACCCTTATGTTTGTATGCTGAGTCACAGGTATCTCCACAGGCACCCTAATGTTTGTATGCTGAGTCACAGGTATCCCTACAGGTGCCCTTATGTTTGTATATTGAGTCACAGGTATTTCTACAGATGCCCTTATGTTTGTATGTTGAGTCACGGGTATCTACATAGGTGCCCTTATGTTTGTATATTGAGTCACAGGTATTTCTACAGATGCCCTTATGTTTGTATGTTGAGTCACGGGTATCTACATAGGTGCCCTTATGTTTGTATGTTGAGTCACAGGTATTTCTACAGATGCCCTTATGTTTTTGTATGTTGGGTCACGGGTATCTACATAGGTGCCCTTATGTTTGTATGTTGAGACACTGTTATCTCTACATACGCCCTTATGTTTGTATATTGAGTCACAGGTATCTCTTCATAGGTGCCCTTATGTTTGTATGTTGAGTCACAGGTATTTCTACAGGTGCCCTTATGTTTGTATGTTGAGTCACAGGTATTTCTACAGGTGCCTTTATGTTTGTATGCTGAGTCACAGGTATCCCTACAGGTGCCCTTATGTTTGTATATTGAGTCACAGGTATTTCTACAGATGCCCTTATGTTTGTATGCTGAGTCACAGGTATCTCTACATAGATGCCCTTATGTTTGTATGTTGAGACACTGTTATCTCTACATACGCCCTTATGTTTGTATGTTGAGTCACAGGTATTTCTACAGGTGCCCTTATGTTTGTATGCTGAGTCACAGGTATCTCTTCATAGGTGCCCTTATGTTTGTATGCTGAGTCACAGGTATCCCTACAGGTGCCCTTATGTTTGTATATTGAGTCACAGGTATTTCTACAGATGCCCTTATGTTTGTATGTTGAGTCACAGGTATCCCTACAGGCGCCCTTATGTTTGTATATTGAGTCACAGGTATCTCTTCATAGGTGCCCTTATGTTTGTATGTTGAGTCACAGGTATTTCTACAGGTGCCCTTATGTTTGTATATTGAGTCACAGGTATTTCTACAGATGCCCTTATGTTTGCATGTTGAGTCACGGGTATCTCTACATAGGTGCCCTTATGTTTGTATGCTGAGTCACAGGTATTTCTACAGGTGCCCTTATGTTTGTATGTTGAGTCACAGGTATTTCTACAGGTGCCCTTATGTTTGCATGTTGAGTCACGGGTATCTCTACATAGGTGCCCTTATGTTTGTATGCTGAGTCACAGGTATCTCTACAGGCGCCCTTATGTTTGTATGCTGAGTCACAGGTATTTCTACAGGTGCCCTTATGTTTGTATGCTGAGTCACAGGTATTTCTACAGGTGCCCTTATGTTTGTATGCTGAGTCACAGGTATTTCTACAGGTGCCCTTATGTTTGTATGCTGAGTCACAGGTATCTCTACAGGCACCCTTATGTTTGTATGCTGAGTCACAGGTATCTCTACAGGCATCTAACTCCTACCAGTAGTATTAGCGCCAAGCTTATGTCAGGTATATACTTTAGCTTAATGGTAACGCAGATATGTCACTTGTCACAATGTAAATAGTAAGTGTACCCTCTGTGTACATAATGTGATAATGTAATGACGTGTTATGCACATACATTGGTTACCCTTTTATAAAAGGGAATCTACTTTCCTGCAGTAGAAAATGTAATGAGACTAGCCGGCCACGTTATATATTATAGCGCATTGGCGTTTCTATAATGGGTGCAGTGTGTGCGAGGCACACGGGCCCCCACCCCGCACACACTGCACCCATTTGCTTAAGGTAGATGCTAGATTCAAGTGGCCTAAGGGACCTTTTACGCCAGGGGGAGGAGCCACAACACAAGGGGGAGGAGCTAGGCCAGCGGGATAGTTCCTCTACTATCCACGCCACCATTACCTTTAATAATCAGATGGCGAGCGAAGCGGAGCGAGCCTAAAGCGTGTCGAGCGAAGCGATCCCGCGATGGTACTTTTCGGGTACCCTGTTCGGCCGTAGCTCCTCCCCCTAGTGCTGTAGCTCCTCCCCTAGTGACGTCAGAAGATCCCTTCTCCCACTCCGATTTAGAACCAACCATTTGCTTAATACTTACCTCTCAGAAGTCCCTTGTCCAAGCCATCCCTTTTCGGCAGCGCAATAGAGTTTGAACAATAGGGGGAACAAACTCTATTACGCCTGATGAAAACTCCAGAAAGACGGCACGGCGGCCATTTTTCCGGAGTTTTGCGCATTAGCAAAATCTACGGGAAAATGGCCACCGCGCCGTGTTCCCGGAGGTTTGTGCATGCGCAATAGAATCTGTTCTCAGACTCTATTGCCACTGCCGCGGAGAAGGATGGCACCGTCGGGGGACTCCGGAGAGGTAAGTATTAAATCCTGTGCATCAGTCAGAGAGGAGGACCCTGATGTATGAGGCTACACACGGCCTCCTCCCCTCTGAAAACGCCCGTTATAGCGTAAACGCTAATTACTAGTATCAGCTGGAGAGGTCGGAATGCAGACAGCCAATCAGAAACCAGGTCATGCTGGTGAAGTGTTTCTTTGCTCCGCCCTCCAGTATATAGGATAGAATAAAATACTGTAAAAGTGCATCATAAATAGGAAATCAATGACATGAAAGGCGTTCCTCCTACTCATATACCCATATTAGCTGGTATGGGTCATCAGCTCAACCACACTTAGGTCGACAGTCGTTAGGTCGACCATTATTGGTCGATATGGTCATTAGCAGACTGCATCAGCGCATGAAGCTTCTATCAGGAGATGCCGCGTCCCTCATTTATTCTCCATGTCATACTAATAGCATTGAAGTAAAAGTGACAGTTCTGTATGTAACGTGTTTCTGTGCGTAACGTGTTTCTGTATGTAACGTGTTTCTGTGCGTAACGTGTTTCTGTGCGTAACGTGTTTCTGTGCGTAACATGTGTATCTGTGCGTAACGTGTATCTGTGCGCAATGTGTATCTGTGCGCAACGTGCATCTGTATGTAACGTGTATCTGTGCGTAACGTGTATCTGTATGTAATGTGTTTCTGTATGTAACGTGTATCTGTATGTAACACTATCATCTATGTCCCGGCAGATACTACTCGCCATAAGAAGAGTTATGAAGAGAATGGTCGGGAATATTTCTTTGTATCTAAAGAGACATTTGAAAGTCTGGTATATAGCCACAGGTATGTCTGGTATATAGCCACAGGTAGGTCTCCGTTCAGGATATATTACAGCATTGTTATCATTTTACTTACAGGGTCGGAAGGTGAGAAGAGCAATGTGGGGTCCCCGGGAGGGTCAGCCGGTAACTGGGGCAGTTGTATAAAAACTTAGAGACTTTACAGGAGCTGATTCGTTGGCACTTTATCTCTCTTCACTTTATCTAGCTCCAATGTTTGATATATCTCTCCCACAGTGTATTTATTTCAGATTTGTTTTCTCAAACCTCTAGGATACCCACAATCATTAATTGTCCATGTTTTTCCTAAAATAATGCTAATTTAGACCTATTGATCGCGGGTGGCGTGGAGGTACAATCGCGTAATCACTGCCATTAGATTTTCGGGATTCCCTATTGTCACACGCCATGGCCACTGGAAGTAAGACGTTGGCGCCACTGTACCGCAGTCACAAGCTGTGACATATGCCTGCAGTTCAGTTGTCACTCCCATTAGTCTATTCACTAAAGGTCAACACAAACAAAAATTGGGGGTGTTATTTGTGTTTTTAAACATATTTGATCCAAATTTGCTAAAATGCATCCACTCGCCGCAATTAAAGGGTGGCGGCCGCTTTGCTCAACACAAGGTTAATCATTTGTGATGTGGATAGTAAATACAGCAAGTTGTAAAAACATGAAAAAAAAAACCATAAAAATGTGTCGACCTTTTAAACCTTTCAGTGTCGAGCTCTCAACCACCAACCAATTATTTTACACATTAGATCTTGGCAATCGGGATTCGGGTAACCATCATTTGCCCATTAGATAAACATCATCATTAATCACTTTCATGTATATATTTTTGACACTTTTTCCAATGTTTAATTCTCTCCAGTTTCCTGGAGTACGGAGAACACAAAGGGAATTTGTATGGTACAAGTGTGGAGACGGTGAAAGACGTCATGGATGCTGGAAAAATCTGCATAATTGATCTGGAGCCACAGGTTAGAGTGCCACACCTCCCAACGTCAAGGAAGGTGCAAAGGGGGCGTGGCCTGGGGAAAGGTGGCGCAGCTTAGCCGGGATGCTGCATCTGCAAGCCACGCCTCCCAATTTCATCACTTAGGCATGCCCCAGCCCCTCTGTCTCCCGGGAATGTGCACAGCGTCTATCCACAGTTGCTCTACTATGCAGAGCAGGGTGACAGGAGACCTCCCAACTGACCGCCGCCACGGCCCGTGGGTGGGACAGTCACAAAAAACGGAACTGTCACGCGAAAATCGGGACAGTTGGGAGGTATAGATTACTATCAGGGCCGGATTAAGGGCCACATGGGGCTGGGGCATGGTCTTGATGGGAGGGCGTGCCAGTATTGCCCGAGCAGCTGTGCTGCACCCAGGCTTACATCCCACGCTGCATCTATTCAGGATTCACCTGCTGTACAAGAGCAGCGAGCGATGTTATACTCCCCCAACCTTCCTCATGCCTAAGGGGCACTGCAGTCCGCGGGAGGACAGTGGGATAGTGCCCAAAAAGCGGGACTGTGCGCTATACTGAGAAGGGAAGGAGCAGAGCCCAGTGTGGTGTGGCCAGCGCAGTGTGGGTGTGGCCAGTGGTGTGGGTGTGGCCAGTGCAGTGTGGGTGTGGCCAGTACACCCTCTGTACAATCAGCCCTGTCTCCCTAAAAACATACAAAAAGAAAAATTGCATCATTTTGTGGGAACGCTACAAAAACTATTTAAATACTTACGATTTATGGCGACTATATGTGGCAGCTGGACCGCTGGTAATCCTGCTGCCATGGTGATATGGACGCCTGGAGCTGTAGCCCCGCCCACCCCATTGTTAATCTGGCCTCACTACTACCGAACCTGTACAAATGTGCAATAGAACATTGCCTGGGCGGAGCATAGTGGGCGTGGCTGTTTGGGAGTCGTGTCGGCACAAATGCGGCATTGTGGCTCCACCTCCCCACTATACAAAGCAGAGAGAACTGGCGCTGTATAGTGGGGGGGTTGGGCAGTGCTTTGATGACACGATTCAGTGTGAATCACATCATCGGGTCTTCTCGGACCACCCACATGTGCTCTGTTGTGAGCGGCCGGGGAGGGGGGGGCTGGTGGCAGATGCTGGGGACTTGCTCGGCCTTTGCAGGAGGGTAGGTGAGTATGATTTACATTGATCTGTATACGAAACCTGTTATCATGTTTCTGCCTCGTATGTAAAATATTCCCGCTGAATTCTGCTCGCCGGATTACTCCGAGCTGGAAAACAAATGTAATATTAATATTTCCTTCAGCCAAGTACAGGCCCGGATTGGGGGGAGCGGACGTGGACTGAGTGGGGCTTTTCTTCCCCCAAGTTGTTGCCGTCACACACTCGCATTATATTAATACCATCACACTCTGATATAAACGCCGTAGCGTGCACCAATAACATGGTAACACAAACGTTCTCTATCGTTGCGCTGCTGAGGAACGAATCCCCCAACTCATGATACCGCCATCTGCTAACTCAACACCCCAGGCCTGGATGGGGGCCTCCTGTAACCCATTATCCTCCCTTCCAATAACACAGACATAAGGCCCCCTGAGATCCCACTGGTAGGATGGGTGCAGCCGTTCTTTCCTGCAGCACAACATAAAATAGGGCGGGATGTCCAGGCAGGATGCGCTAGATGGTTCCACAGGACATACCTCCAGCTCAGACACACCCCACACTCCAGCCCTAGCTACACTGAGCAGACCCATAAGTACCTATCAGTATCTGCTGCCCCAGGTCACCCACCAGGCATATGCCAACAGCGGGATGTACTAAAAGTCTTCATGGGCCATTGCACTGATGCTAATCGCATATGTACTAACATATTAGTATGGTAATGCAATGCCAGAGGACCCCTGCGAAGCTTGGTGCTCTCCAGAGTAGAGGGTGTGTAGAGGTCTCCGTCACCTCCCAGCTCCGAGATCCTCCTCCCTGCAGCAGGAAGGACATCTGGCTGTGTTGCTGGGGGAGAAGGAGGCTGGGATCCGGGACTGGGAGGCTGTCTGCTCTAAGGTATGGTGGGGGGGTTGGCGTCAGCAGCACTGAGCAGCGGGATGCGGTAAGAAGCCCATAGGCATCTATTTATGGAGATACACTCCGCATCATTACGCGGGCGGACGGGGGTTAGTACATTTGAAGATACTGTAAAACCCCTGAAAACAGGGGATTTACAGCATTTTTCCTTTAGTACAATCCCGCTTTTAAGGTGCATCCATACTATGCGATATTTTAGACAATATCGCTCATTTTCACCCTTCTAAGCGATATTGTTTAAAATGTCAGTGAGTAATGATTACACCTGTGTGCCTGCTAGTTGACCTGGGGAATGTGTCTGTAATGAGTACACCTGTGCTCCTGCTGGGTTACTTGGGAAATGTGTCAGTGAGTAATGAGTGGACCTGCTGGGTTTGGAGTGATATTGCCGAGCTTACCTTAGGGAAGTGGTTCTGAAACTGAGGTTGAACAGCTGAACCTTAGCGTATAACCAGGGCCAGCTCAA
The DNA here is from genome assembly GCF_028390025.1 of Pseudophryne corroboree. Classification (NCBI taxonomy): domain Eukaryota; kingdom Metazoa; phylum Chordata; class Amphibia; order Anura; family Myobatrachidae; genus Pseudophryne; species Pseudophryne corroboree. Next base: position 1,057,753 of record NC_086450.1, on the reverse strand, counting down.
GGGTTTTCAGCGCCCCAGGCGGGCAATAGGGGCATGGCTGGAATGACGTGCGGTGCGCGATGACGTCATCGTGCACCGCACAGCAAAGGTCCTCTCCACGAAGGGAAACTAGACGCTACGCATCTAGTTCCCTTCACGGTGGGGGGCACAGCACTGACAGCAGCAGCGGATCTTGCCATGGTGCGGCACCCTCCGGATGGTGCCGGCGCCCCGGGCAAAAGTCCTGCTTGCCCGTGGCAAGATCCGCTACTGCGTATAACTGATTGTAGTATGAGTTACACTTATGTTTCTCTTCAGACAATGACTAATAGAGACCTACACAAAGGTTTTTTAGATCAACATATTTAAATATCATTTAAAGAAAAAAATAGGATTTTGGTACTTACCAGGTAAATCCTTTTCTTTGAATCCATAGGGGGCACTGGAGTACTCTTGGGATATGGACGGTGTTAGCAAGGACTGGGCACTGAATATTCAAATTTCAGTAACTCTCCTCCCCTCCATACTCCCAGAATACTTCAGTGTTTTTTCCTGAGGCGAACAGGATAGAGGGGATGAACAATGGAGAATTACCTATAATATTATAACATAACGGACAACAATAAAGTTGACACATAACGTAACTGACAACTAACCAGTTGACACCATAACCGATAAATCGGTGAGAATGTGTTACCATAAGATCCCCTGAACTTACCACAACCAGGTAAAACTGCTCTGGGTGGGCGTCCAGTGCCCCCTATGGATTCAAAGAAAAGGATTTACCTGGTAAGTACCAAAATCCTATTTTCTTTTTCATCCACTAGGGGTCACTGGAGTACTCTTGGGACGTACCAAAGCTTCCCCCGTGGGCGGGAGAGCTGTTTGACACCTGTAACACTAGGCGGCCAAAGCTAGATGCTGATGCCGCAAACGTATCAAACTTGTAAAAGCGCACAAACGTGTGCACTGATGACTATGTAGATGCACGGCCATGCTGCGTCGTAGAAGCCCCACGACCAGCTGCCCATAAAGTTTCCACAGAACGTGTGGAATGAGCCGTTACTGATGTAGGCGGCTGTAACCTAGCATGAAGGTAAGCCTGACGTATGGTCAGTTTTATCCATCTGGATAAGGTCTGCTTAGAAGCTGGCCAACCCATTTTGGCAGCATCATAGAGAACAAACAACGTATCCGTCTTACAAACTGTAGACGTTCGAAATACATAAACGCGTAATGCGCGTACCCCAACCAAAGTTCCAGAATGTCCTGTTAACACAGGAACTACTATTGGTTGATTGATGTGAAAAGATGACACTACCTTTGGCCAGAAAGCAGGATTCGTCCGAAACTCCGCTCTGTCATCATGAAACACTAAAAACGGTGGCTTGCATGCCAATGCACCCAAATCTGAAACACGCCTTGCCGAATATAAGGCTAGGAGAAAAATCGTTTTCCAAGTGAGAAACTTAATATCCACTTGATGTAAGGGTTCAAAGTATGAAGACTGTACAAAATCTAAAACCAGATTCAAGTCCCATGGCGCTGTAGGTGGAATGAATGGAGGCTGTACTCTGAGGACACCTTGCAGAAAAGGTGTGTACAGGCGGCAATAGAGGCAATCGTCTTTGAAAGTAAATTGACAAAGCAGATACCTGCACCTTTAGTGTAGATAAACGCAGACCTCCATCTAACCCCGTCTGTAGAAATAACAAAAGACGGGATAACTTGAAAGATGATGTCGGAAACTTCCGAGCTTCACACCAACCTATATAGGCACGCCAAATCCTGTAATAATGAGCTGTTGTAACTGGATTTCTAGCACGTAACATGGTTGGTATAACCGATAGTGGAATGCCCTCTTTTCTTAAGAGGGCGGTCTCAACAGCCACCCCGTCAAACGCAGCCGCACTAAATCGGGGTAAAGGAACGGACCCTGTTGTAACAGGTCCGGACGTAGCGGAAGCGGCCAAGGATCGTCTGCGAGTAGTCCGCGGAGATCCGAGAACCAAGCTCTCCGAGGCCAATAAGGCGCCACCAGTATGACTGTGGCGGACTCTCGTTTGATCCGTTTTAGCAACAGAGGGAGCAGCAGAAATGGTGGAAACAGATACACGAGGCTGTGCGGCCACGCAATCGTGAGAGCATCCACTGCCACTGCCTTTGGATCTCGCGTTCTGGACACATACTGGGGCTTTTGGTGATTGTGGCGAGATGCCATCAGGTCCACTTGAGGGTAACCCCACCTCTGGACCAACATGTGAAACACTTCTGGATTTAATGCCCATTCTCCTGGATGAAAATCCCGATGGCTGAGATAATCCGCCTCCCAGTTGTCCATTCTCGGAATGAACACTACCGCCAATATCACTTGGTAATGGCCGGCCCAATTGAGGATTCAAGCTACTTCCCGCAAGCCATGCGGCTTCTCGTTCCTCCTTGTTTGTTGATGTACGCGACCGCCGTTGCGTTGTCTGACTGCACTTGGACAGTCTGAGACCGAAGCATGTGCACTACTTGTCATAGCGCATTGTAAATTGCCCAGAGTTCCAGGACATTTATAGACAGCAATCTTTCGTGATCCGCCCAGAGACCCTGGAGCTGACAATTTTGAACTACAGCTCCCCAACCTCTGAGACTCGCGTCTGTGGTTAGAACTATCCAATTCCAGACGCCAAACCAATTTCCTGCGGTTAGATTGTGTACTTGGAGCCACCAGAGTACAGAAACTCTGGCCTGTGGAGACAACCTCACACTCTAGTGAATCTGCAGATGCGAGGCCGACCACTGTGCGAGCGCATGCAGTTGAAAAGGACGTGAGTGAAATCTTCCGAACAGAAGCGCTTTGAAAGCCGCCACCATTGTGCCTAAGAGGCGAATGCACAAATGTACCGAGGCTTGAGCACTAATCGTACCAGATGACGAATAGTCTGTACTTTCTGTTCTGGTAGGCAAATTCTTCGATCTACCGTATCGAGAATCATCCCTAGGAATTGAAGTCGTTGAGACGGAATCCGATGTGAGTTCTTGAAGATGACAACCCAACCGTGCTGAACCAGCACATTGTACGTTAGTAAGGCATGTTGAAGGCGCATTTGGTGAGACGGAGCTTTGATGAGCAAATCGTCTAAGTACGGAACTATTATCACTTCCAGGTATATGAGATGAGCCATCATAACAGACATCACTTTGGTGAATACCCTAAGTGCCGACGAGAGGGCAAACGGTAGAGCCTGAAACTGATAATGGATCCGCCGTATAGCAAAACGCAAGAACCTCTGATGAGGTGGCCAAATCAGAATGTGTAAGTACGCATCCTCGAGATCCAGCGCAATCATGAATTCCTGTGGCTCTAAACCTGCAAGTACTGTCCGCAGAGATTCCATCTTGAATCTGTAGTAAGTATGCTATATTGGCCTGACCGAGCCATCCGGCTTTGGTACCACAAACAGACTGGAATAATAACCCTGACCTTGTTGGTGTACAGGGACCGGAATCAAAACTGCTGAATCCAGCAGAGAGTGAATGGCAATTTACCGAACCGCCCTCTTGCCGTCCGACACAGGCAGTCGTGTCTTGAAAAACCGCAGAGGCGGTAGACAGTCGAACTCTTATCTTTTAACACTAAATTGCGGATCCACCCATCTGTGGATGTCTGGAACCACGCCAAATGAAACGTCTGAAGGCGTGCTCCCACAACTGGAGAACCGAGATGGGCTGGGAGCCCGTCATGCCACTGGCTTGCCGGTGACCTTAGCGTCCGGACGACTGGTGTTGGTTTGTTGAAAACCACGTCCTCGACCTCGCCTACCAGGCGTGGCTGTTTCTCTGCCACGGCCTCGAAAGGGCTGAGGTCTAAAGGATTCGAACGCTGGTCCAGAGTATTTCCGTGAAAAATACCTTTGTCCAAATCAGGACCAAACAACCTTCGCATAAGGTAATGCTTCTATTCTTCTCTCGACCTTTGCCTCCGCCTGCTAAGGACGCAGCCAGAGCGCTTGTCGTGCCACAACGAGTGACGCTGAAAGGCGAGAACTGACTAGGCAGACGTCTGTAGAAGCTGTACATAGATAATCAGCAGCTTCGCAGATTTGATCAGCGAGAAGCATAAGGTGGACGTTTTGTAGGGCGGACCTGAGTCCTGTTATCCAGACAAGCAACGCTGTAGTTACCCAAATGCCAACCAAACACGGTCGAAGCAACACCCCTGCTGCTGTATACAGCGACTCTAGCATAGCTCCCATGGAGATGTCACTGACTTTGGAAACGGTTAACTAGACTGAAATCGGCGAGGTTTAGAAACCTGTGTATAAGGATCCTATTAACATCTTATTTAGAGATTCCGAAAAAAAAATAAGAAACACGCTGGAGATCTGTGGTCTAGTAAAGACCACCTTATAAATTGTCAGAGCCTCTTCAGTCCCTGTAAACTTCAGAGACTGACGCACCCACACTATCTGACTGCTGGTCTATTCACCCGTCTCACATTCATCTTGCGCAGTTAGGCCTGGCATAGAATCGTCAGAATTGCAACATAGCAGCAACTGGGAATTTCTAAGGCAAATGAGAACTATCTTTGCAAAATAGGAGATGAAATGGGAGTATAAAATATACTGTGCATGTGGTAGAACTCACCGGGAACCCACTGGTACAGACATTGCAGTGAAACAACTTTTCCGTCTTTGCTGGTGACTTGCTTATTATGTAACCAGACAAATAAATAGACAAAGACAGACCAATTCCACCTCAGTAAAATTGCGAAAAATGTGTATATGGTCAAAGTGCAGTGCACGTGGCCAGACCATAAGAAACCTGATCCAAAAATTCCTACCAACACCCCTGCGCCATCCAGTGGAGCAGTGTTGTAGGACAGGAACGTTCTGGAAAAGAAACAGAAAGTATGATTAAAATGGCCTCCAGCCATGTGCTTATAGTCAAAGAACATATAGCATATTTCCTTACATGACCATATATACATACAGTATTTTACATACATTGTCTATGGTATAACAAGTGCCACACGAATGCATATATAACACAATGCAGCCCCTTTAGCATAGGCTGTGTCTTGCTGCTGCTGTGGCATAATCTCCCCCCCCCCCCCCCTGCAGCTGCACTACAAGTAATAGGGACAGGGAAACTCCTGACCGCCCAGCATGAGCCCACTAGCTACTAGAGGGCTGTTTTACAGGGACAGACCGCGGCAGCAGTGTGCACCGTCCGCGGTCTGAGTGATCAGAGGCGCCGGCATCTCCCCCCCCCCCCCTGCTACCCCCTTAGCGTGTGCAGGGAGCGTTGGCAGTGCTGAGCTGCCGGCCGTTATTGAGACAGACCGCGGCAGTAGTGAACGCTGTCCGCGGTCTGAGGGAGCAGTTACCTTCCCCTAAGCGACGGAGCCTCCGGCTGTTACAGGGACAGACCGCGGCAGCACTGCACGCTGTCCGCGGTCTGATTTTGCACTACAGGCAGGGAGCGCTGAGAACGGCGCTTGCAGCGGCCGTCCAGCGCGTCCCTCTGAGCGGCGGCCGGGAATAGGGGAGCGGCGGCGGCGGGGAGCTGATAACAGCGGTGGCGGAGACGGATCAGCGGGATGCCTCGGGCGACGCACATAGCAGTCCCCCCACACGGTGGGGCGGCATCGTGAGCTGACCGCCCCGGTCATAAATACCTGGGTTCCTGTGCTCTGACGGGGCTTCTACAGCAAGCTCCGTCCAGTCCTTTCTGCAGTCTCAGCTGTTGTTAGCTGAGCTGCTTGTGGCTGTGAGGGGGCTCCTTTGTGAGGCCCGACATGCCAAGAGCTGCACGCAGCAGCTTCTGTAATCCCGGACCCATAGCTTTTGTGGAAGCTGGGAAAGGATTGTAAATATATATATAAATAAAAATAGAATATGTGGAGGAGCTCCACACTTTGTGCTCCTATCCATGTGAGCACCGAAAAAACACTGAGGTATTCTGGGAGTATGGAGGGGAGGAGAGTTACTGAAATTTGAATATTCAGTGCCCAGTCCTTGCCAACACCGTCCATATCCCAAGAGTACTCCAGTGACCCCTAGTGGATGAAAAAGAAAATAGGATTTTGGTACTTACCAGGTAAATCCTTTTCTTTGAATCCATAGGGGTCACTGGAGTACTCTTGGGATATGGACGGCTTCCGCAGGAACAGGGCACTGAATATTTAAATTTAGAACACTACACCCCTCCATATCCCAGAGTACCTCAGTGTTTTTTACTGAGCCGAACAGGAGCTATAGAGAGGTTGACAATGGAGAATTACATATAACATAACGGACAACAATAAAGTTGACACATAACGTTACTGACAACTAAACAGTTGACACCATAACCGATAGAACTTGATAATTTGAACCAGTCGGTGAGAGTGTGTTACCATAAGATCCCCTGAACTTACCACAAACCAGGTAAAACTGCTCTGGGTGGGCGTCCAGTGCCCCCTATGGATGCAAAGAAAAGGATTTACCTGGTAAGTACCAAAATCCTATTTTCTTTTTCATCCATTAGGGGTCACTGGAGTACTCTTGGGACGTACTAAAGCTTCCCCTGTGGGCGGGAGAGCTGTTTGGCACCTGTAACACTAGGCGGCCAAAGCTAGATGCTGATGCCGCAAACGTATCAAACTTGTAAAAGCGCACAAACGTGTGCACTGAAGACCATGTAGCCGCATGGCAAAGCTGCGTCGTAGAAGCTCCACGACCAGCTGCCCATCAAGTTCCCACAGAACGTGTGGAATGAGCTGTTACTGATATAGGCGGCTGTAACCTAGCATGAAGGTAAGCCTGATGTACGGTCAGTTTTATCCATCTGGATAAGATCTGCTTAGAAGCTGGCCAACCCATCTTGGCAGCATCATAGAGAACAAACAACGTATCCGTCTTACGAACTGTAGACGTTCGGGATACATAAACGCGTAGTGCGCGTACAGTGGCGGATCCAGGGGGGGGGGGCACTCGGGCCCGTGCCCCCCCTGTCATTTGTGGCCTTCTGTCCCCCCCCCCCACCCCGGCGCCGCACAGGGAGATGACGGGCGCCCGCTGAGATTGTGTTACCAGCGGGCGCCCGTCTCCCTGCACAGCGGCAGCCGGAGGCAGGAGCTCAGTACTGAGCTCCGGCTTCCGGCGCGGTCACTGTGCGGCGTGCGCTATGGGAGAGACGTCAGTCATGACGTCTCTCTCATAGTGCTGACTGAGGAGCGGACGCCCAGGGAGGAGGAGAACTGCAGCGGCCTGGAAGCGGGAACGGGGCTCGGTAAGTATGTTTTTTTTCTTCCTTAATGCAGCGGGGGCATCTACTGGGGGCAAACTACGGGGGACATTACTACTGGGGGGCATCAACAAGGGGCATTATTACTGGGGGGGGCAAACTACTGGGGGCATCACTACTGAGGGGTCATCTATTGGGGCCATCTACTGGGCGTCCTCGTAGGGGGCATTATTACTGGGGAGTCATCTATTGGGGGCAGCTACTGGGGGACATCTACTGGGGGCATTATTACTGGGGGGCATCTACTGTGGGCAAACTGCTGGGGGACATTATTACCGGGTGGCATCTACTGGGGGCAAACTACTGTGGGACTATTACTGGGGCCCAACTACAAAGGTGCTAACTACTGGCGGCTTAACTACAGGGGCATTACTACTTGGGGGCTAAACTACAGGGGGCCAAACTACTGGGGGCTTAACTACAGGGGCCAAACTACTGGGGGATGACTACAGGGGCCAAACTACTGGGGGCATTACTACTGAAGGCTATGCTACAAGGGGGCTAAACTACAATGGGGCAAACTACAGGGGGGCATTACTACTGGTGGCTAAACTACTGGGGGCATTACCACTGGGAGGCTAAACTAAAGGGGGGGGGTAAACTACTGGGGTCATAACTGCAGGGGAATTAGCACTGGGGGCATTACTACAGGCAACATTACTACTGGGGGCAATACGGGCATTGCAAAAGGGGCACCACTACTATGGGGTCTATATAAGGGGCACTACCAGTACAGTGGACATTGCATAATGAGCGCTACAACTGTGGGCATTGTATAAGAAGCGCCACCTCACATGCACCGAAGCCGCACGCAAATGTACTTGCCCCTTCCATGGTGCCCCCCCTAACATTTTCTTCTGGATCCGCCCCTGCTTTGGTGAATACCCGAGGCGCTGACGAGAGGCCAAACAGTAGAGCCTGAAACTGGTAATGGTTCTGCCGTATTGCAAAACGGAAGAACCTCTGATGAGGTGTCCAAATCGGAATGTGTAAGTACGTATCCTTGAGATCTAGCGCAATCATGAATTCCTGTGGCTCTAAACCTGCAATTACTGACCGCAGAGATTCCATCTTGAATCTGTAGTAAGTGAGGTACTGATTGAGACCCTTTAAGTTCAATATTGGCCTGACGGAGCCATCCGGCTTCGGTACCACAAATAGACTGGAATAATAACCCTGACCTTGTTGTTGTACCGAGTCCGGAATCAAAACTGCTGAATCCAGCAGGGACTGAATGGCAATTTGCAGAACTGCCCTCTTGTTGTCCGAGAGAGGCAGTCCTGTCTTGAAAAACCGCAGTGGCGGAAGACAGTCGAACTCTATTTTGTAACCTTTTAACACTAAATTGCGGATCCACCCATCTGTGGATGTCTAGAACCATGCCAACTGGAACGTCTAAAGGCGTGCTCCCACAATTGGAGATCAGAGATGGGCTGGGAGCCCGTCATGCCACTGGCTTGTCGGTGACCTTAGCGTCCTGACGACTGTTGTTGGTTTGTTGGAAACCACGTCCTCGACCTCGTCTACCAGGCATGGCTGTTCCTCTGCCACGCCCGCGAAAGGGCTGAGGTCTAAAGGATTTGAACACCGGGCCAGAGTATCTCCGTCTTGGTACCGTTGGAGGCAATCGTAAGAAAACAGACTTTCCTCCCGTGGCCTCAGAAATCCATTTGTCCAATTCAGGACCAAACAACTTAACGCCTCTATACCTCTTTTGACCTCTGCCTCCGCTTGCCAAGAACGCAGCCAGAGTGCTCGTCGTACTGTAACCAGTGACGATGAAATGCGAGAAGTGAGCTGACAGACGTCAGTAGAAGCTGTACATAGATACTCCGCAGCCTCACAGACTTGATCAGCCAGAAGTATAAGGTGATCGTCATGTAGGGCAGACTTGAGTTCTGTTATCCATACTATGAGCGCCTTAGTGACCCAAATGCCAACCAACCCAGGTCTCAGCAGCACTCCTGCTGATATATACATGGACTTTAGCATAGTTTCTATTTTGCGGTCTGAAGGGTCTTTAAGCGTTGTAGCAGTTGGCACTAGTATGGTTAATTTCTTTGTAAGTTTTAACACAGACAAATCCACCATTGGCGGATTCTCCCATGTACATGTCACCGAGTCTGGAAACGGGTAACTAGACAAATCTGCGAGGTATAGAAAACCGTTTATCTGGATTCTTTCGTGTTTCTACTAACATCTTATTAAGAGACTCCGAAACAGGAAAACACATTGGAGATCTCTGTCGTTTAGTAAATACGACTTCATCATTTGTCAGAGGCTCCTCAGTTTCTATAAACTTCAGAGACTGACGCACCACTCTGATGAGATTATCAATGCCTGGGCTGTCAATATCTTCACTATCTGACTGCTGGTCCACTTCGCCCTCTTCATCCTCATCTTGCGCAGTGAGGTCTGGCATGGAATTGTCAGAATGCAACATAGCAGAAACTAGTAAATCATAAGACATATGAAATTTATCCCGTCTACCCAAAATGGATTTGGACTTTTGGCAAGGCTGAGACGCTCACCCTAGACTCAGATCTTGCCGCTTCCCGCTCTTGACGAGCGGCGGCCAATTCTGATTGCAGCCCAGCCAGTACATTGGCTAGCATTTCCCATGGAGGGTCCGGGGAGGAAACTGGCTTTAAAACCGGAGCAGAAATTGTATTCGTAGCTGAATTCACAAAACATACTGTACATGTAGTAGATCCATCCGGTAACACACTGTTACAGACATTGCAGTGAAACTGCTTTTTAGTTTTTGCTGGTGCCTTACTCATTATGCAGACAAACAATACAATAGACAAAGACAGACAACTTACACGACTCAGTAAAATAGTACTAAGGTGTGTGTGTGTGTGTGTGTGTATATATATATATATATATATCTATCTGGCCAAGAGCAGTACACGTGGCCAGTCCTATGAAATGTGATCCCAAATTCCCACTAACACCCCTGCGCCTCCGGTGGAGTAGAGATGTAGGACAAGAACGTTCTGGAATCACAACAGGAAGCATGGTTAAAATGGCCACCATGCCATGCTTACACTGATAATCACAGTACAGGTTATAATCTTTTAAAGCAGATATATAACCTGGGATAGTGGTAGCAAAAGCCTAATAGTCTATACTTTTCCTATAATCTGTGCAGCCTAGCATACTGCTGCTGATTCACCCCCCCCCCCCCCCCCCCCCGTGCAGCTGCGTTTGCTGTGAGCTTCTCCCCCCACCATGTGCTCCGTGTACTGGAACACCAGGCGCATCTAAAAGGGGCCAGGGAGCGGGTAGCGGTAGCCGGGGGATGGCCAGCGGGAGCCAAAGAACGGACAGCGGGAGCCGGGGAGCGCGCTCCATAGAGCCGTGAAGCAGCTCTATGAATGAAAGACCTGCGGGCGGCGCGGCTCTGAGCGGCGGGGCATTAAGCAGCGGCGGCGGGCGGCTTACATTGTGGCGGGCGGCGCTCTCAGAAAGTGTCCCCACACTGCGGGGCGGCAGCGTGAGCTGACCGCCCCATCCTCCAACATACCTGGACTCCTGTGGTGAGGCTATGACGGGGCTTCTCTGAAAGCACCGTCCAGCCTTTTCTGCAGGATGTCTGCACTTGGCTGTGAAGGTGCTCTGTAGTGAGGACCGACACGCCAGCAGCTGCTTCTAGCAGCTTCCACTATCCCGGACCAACGTCTTTTGGAAGGGATGTGGAGAAAGTGAAAAAATAAAAAATATAATAAAAATAAATTCAAAAGAAGTGTGGATGAGCCACACAAGCCTTGTTGCTACGATGAGCACAGAAAAAACACTGAGGTACTCTGGGATATGGAGGGGTGGAGTGTTCTAAATTTAAATATTCAGTGCCCTGTTCCTGCGGAAGCCGTCCATATCCCAAGAGTACTCCAGTGCCCCCTAGTGGATGAAAAAGAAAGAAAAGAAACCCTGCTGGAAGCATAGTTGTTTTCCATTCTCTAGACTTTACAACCGCTGAGCAGCAAAGCACGATGTAGGGAATCCAGGGCACAGCACTTGTATTAGTGTCTATTGCTGCCAATGAGTTTTCAGCTTTTTCTTTTTCTGCTTTATTACAGTGTATTCCAGGGGCCCGAACACATGAACTTAAACCGTATATCATATTTATTAAACCACCAAGCAGACACTGCATGAGGCAGACCAGAGAGAACGCCCGCATCATCACAGATTACTATGTGAACCTGAGATATAAGGTAACTCCTGCTCATATACTATATTACATGGGCCGCACACATTGCTAATGGGATATAGCTGGCGTCCCGACAATTAGATTCTGAATGTAAGTATCAGGGGGGAGGGTCAGCATCCTGACTAATCCCGTACACAATCCTTGCGAACAGGTGATGTAATATCTGACCCTGACATGTTTCATTGTGTGTGATTTATACACAATGTATATTCTCCCCGTACTTGCGTGGGTTTCCTCCGGGTACTCCGGTTTCCTCCCACAACCCAAATATATACTGGTAGGTTAATTGGCTCCCAACAATAATTAACTCTAGTGTGAATGTGTGATAGGGAATATAGAGTGTAAGCTCACTGGGGCAGGGGCTGATGTGACTGATACTCTCTCTGTAATGTGTGTGTGTACATGTGATAGGGAATATAGAGTGTAAGCTCACTGGGGCAGGGGCTGATGTGACTAATACACTCTCTGTAATGTGTGTGTGTGTGTGTGTGTGTGTGTGTGTACATGTGATAGGAATATAGAGTGTAAGCTCACTGGGGCAGAGGCTGATGTGGCTGATACTCTCTCTGTAATGTGTGCGTATGTACGTACGTACGTACGATAGGGATTATAGAGTGTAAGCTCACTGGGGCAGGGGCTGATGTGACTGATACACTCTCTATATTCCCTATCACATGTACACACACATTACAGAGTGTAAGCTCACTGGGGCAGGGGCTGATGTGACTGATACACTCTCTATATTCCCTATCACATGTACACACACATTACAGAGTGTAAGCTCACTGGGGCAGGGACTGATGTGACTGATACACTCTCTGTAATGTGTGTGTGTACATGTGATAGGGAATATAGAGTGTAAGCTCACTGGGGCAGGGGCTGATGTGACTGATACTCTCTGTAATGTGTGTGTACATGTGATAGGGAATATAGAGTGTAAGCACCACTGGGGCAGGGGCTGATGTGACTGATACTCTCTCTGTAATGTGTGTGTGTACATGTGATAGGGAATATAGAGTGTAAGCTCACTGGGGCAGGGGCTGATGTGACTGATACTCTCTGTAATGTGTGTGTACATGTGATAGGGAATATAGAGTGTAAGATCACTGGGGCAGGGGCTGATGTGACTGATACTCTCTCTGTAATGTGTGTGTACATGTGATAGGAATATAGAGTGTAAGCTCACTGGGGCAGAGGCTGATGTGACTGATACACTCTCTGTAATGTGTGTGTACATGTGATAGGGAATATAGAGTGTAAGATCACTGGGGCAGAGGCTGATGTGACTGATACACTCTCTGTAATGTGTGTGTGTACATGTGATAGGGAATATAGAGTGTAAGCTCACTGGGGCAGGGGCTGATGTGACTGATACACTCTCTGTAATGTGTGTGTACATGTGATAGGGAATATAGAGTGTAAGCTCACTGGGGCAGGGGCTGATGTGACCGATACTCTCTCTGTAATGTGTGTATACATGTGATAGGAATATAGAGTGTAAGCTCACTGGGGCAGGGGCTGATGTGACTGATACACTCTCTGTAATGTGTGTGTACATGTGATAGGGAATATAGAGTGTAAGATCACTGGGGCAGGGGCTGATGTGACTGATACTCTCTCTGTAATGTGTGTGTACATGTGATAGGAATATAGAGTGTAAGCTCACTGGGGCAGGGGCTGATGTGACTGATACACTCTCTGTAATGTGTGTGTGTACATGTGATAGGGAATATAGAGTGTAAGCACCACTGGGGCAGGGGCTGATGTGACTGATAATAGGATTTTGGTACTTACCAGGTAAATCCTTTTCTTTGAATCCATAGGGGGCACTGGAGTACTCTTGAGATATGGACGGCTTTAGCAGGACAGGCACTGATTATTTAAATTTAGTAACTCGCCTCCCCTCCATACTCCCATAGTACCTCAGTGTTTTTTACAGAGCCGAACAGGAGCGATAGAGAAGATGAACAATGGAGAATTACATATAACATAATGGACAACAATAAAGTTGACACATAACGTAACTGACAACTAACAGTTGACACCATAACCGATATAACCTGAACCTTTGAACAAGTCGGTGAGAATGTGTTACCATAATATCCACTGAACTTACCACAAGACAGGTAAAACTGCTCTGGGTGGGCGTCCAGTGCCCCCTATGGATTCAAAGAAAAGGATTTACCTGGTAAGTACCAAAATCCTATTTTCTTTTTCATCCACTAGGGGTCACTGGAGTACTCTTGGGACGTACCAAAGCTTCCCCCGTGGGCGGGAGAGCTGTTTGGCACCTATAACACTAGGCGGCCAAAGCTAGATGCTGATGCCGCAAACGTATCAAACTTGTAAAAGCGCACAAACGTGTGCACTGATGACTATGTAGACGCACGGCCATGCTGCGTCGTAGAAGCCCCGCGACCAGCTGCCCATGAAGTTTCCACAGAACGTGTGGAATGAGCTGTTACTGATGTCGGCGGATGTAGCCTGGCATGAAGGCAAGCCTGACGTATGGTCAGTTTAATCCATCTGGATAAGGTTTGTTTAGACGCTGGCCAACCCATCTTGGCAGCATCATAGAGAACAAACAATGTATCCGTTTTACGTACTGTAGACATTCAGGCTACATAAACGCGTAGTGCAGGTACCACATCCAAAGCAGCTGAAGTTCCTGCCCCTTCTGATAACACAGGAACTACGATTGTTTGATTAATGTGAAAAGATGACACTACCTTTGGTAGGAAAGCGGGATTCGTCCGAAGTTCCGCTCTATCATCATGAAACACCAGATACGTTGGCTTGCATGACAAGGCACCCAATTCTGAAACACGCTTTGCTGAAGCTAAGGCTAGGAGAAAAACTGTTTTCCAAGTGAGAAACTTAACATCCACCTGTTGTAAGGGTTCAAAATATGAAGACTGTAAGAAATCTAAAACCAGATTCAAGTTCCCATGGCGCTGTAGGTGATATAAAATAAGATTTTACTTACCGATAAATCTATTTCTCGTAGTCCGTAGTGGATGCTGGGGACTCCGTCAGGACCATGGGGAATAGCGGCTCCGCAGGAGACAGGGCACAAAAGTAAAAGCTTTAGGATCAGGTGGTGTGCACTGGCTCCTCCCCCTATGACCCTCCTCCAAGCCTCAGTTAGGATACTGTGCCCGGACGAGCGTACACAATAAGGAAGGATTTTGAATCCCGGGTAAGACTCATACCAGCCACACCAATCACACTGTACAACCTGTGATCTGAACCCAGTTAACAGCATGATAACAGCGGAGCCTCTGAAAAGATGGCTCACAACAATAATAACCAGATTTTTGTAACAATAACTATGTACAAGTATTGCAGACAATCCGCACTTGGGATGGGCGCCTAGCATCCACTACGGACTACGAGAAATAGATTTATCGGTAAGTAAAATCTTATTTTCTCTGACGTCCTAGTGGATGCTGGGGACTCCGTCAGGACCATGGGGATTATACCAAAGCTCCCAAACGGGCGGGAGAGTGCGGATGACTCTGCAGCACCGAATGAGAGAACTCCAGGTCCTCTTTAGCCAGGGTATCAAATTTGTAGAATTTTACAAACGTGTTCTCCCCCGACCACGTAGCTGCTCGGCAGAGTTGTAATGCCGAGACCCCTCGGGCAGCCGCCCAGGATGAGCCCACCTTCCTTGTGGAATGGGCCTTGACAGATTTAGGCTGTGGCAGGCCTGCCACAGAATGTGCAAGTTGAAATGTGCTACAAATCCAACGAGCAATCGTCTGCTTAGAAGCAAGAGCACCCAGTTTGTTGGGTGCATACAGGATAACAGCGAGTCAGTTTTCCTGACTCCAGCCGTCCTGGAAACCTATATTTTCAGGGCCCTGACAACATCTAGCAACTTGGAGTCCTCCAAGTCCCTAGTAGCCGCAGGTACCACAATAAGCTGGTTCAGGTGAAACGCTGACACCACCTTAGGAAGAAACTGGGGACGAGTCCGCAGCTCTGCCCTGTCCGAATGGACAATCAGATATGGCTTTTGTGAGACAAAGCCGCCAATTCTGACACTCGCCTGGCCGAGGCCAGGGCCAACAGCATGGTCACTTTTCATGTGAGATATTTCAAATCCACAGATTTGAGCGGTTTAAAATGTGATTTGAGGAATCCCAGAACTACGTTGAGATCCCACAGTGCCACTGGAGGCACAAAAAGGGGGTTGTATATGCAATACTCCCTTGACAAACTTCTGGACTTCAGGAACTGAAGCCAATTCTTTCTGGAAGAAAATTGACAGGGCCGAAATTTGAACCTTAATGGACCCCAATTTGAGGCCCATAGACACTCCTGTTTGCAGGAAATGCAGGAATCGACCGAGTTGAAATTTCTTCGTGGGGCCTTCCTGGCCTCACACCACGCAACATATTTTCGCCACATGTGGTGATAATGTTTTGCGGTCACCTCCTTCCTGGCTTTGACCAGGGTAGGAATGACCTCTTCTGGAATGCCTTTTTCCCTTAGGATCTGGCGTTCCACCGCCATGCCGTCAACGCAGCCGCGGTAAGTCTTGGAACAGACCTGGTACTTGCTGAAGCAAGTCCCTTCTTAGCGGCAGAGGCCATGAGTCCTCTGTGAGCATTTCTTGAAGTTCCGGGTGCCACGTCCTTCTTGGCCAATCCGGAGCCACGAGTATAGTTCTTACTCCTCTACGTCTTATAATTCTCAGTACCTTGGTTATGAGAAGCAGAGGAGGGAACACATACACCGACTGGTACACCCACGGTGTTACCAGAACGTCCACAGATATTGCTTGAGGGTCTCTTGACCTGGCGCAATACCTGTCCAGTTTTTTGTTCAGGCGGGACGCCATCATGTCCACCTTTGGTCTTTCCCAACGGTTCACAATCATGTGGAATACTTCCCGATGAAGTCCCCACTCTCCCGGGTGGAGGTCGTGCCTGCTGAGGAAGTCTGCTTCCCAGTTGTCCACTCCCGGAATGAACACTGCTGACAGTGCTATCACATGATTTTTCGCCCAGCGAAGAATCCTTGCAGTTTCTGCCATTGCCCTCCTGCTTCTTGTGCCGCCCTGTCTGTTTACGTGGGCGACTGCCGTGATGTTGTCCCACTGGATCAATACCGGCTGACCTTGAAGCAGAGGTCTTGCTAAGCTTAGAACATTGTAAATTGCCCTTAGCTCCAGTATATTTATGTGGAGAGAAGTCTCCAGACTTGATCACACTCCCTGGAAATTTTTTCCCTGTGTGACTGCTCCCCAGCTCCTCAGGCTGGCATCCGTGGTCACCAGGACCCAGTCCTGAATGCCGAATCTGCGGCCCTTTAGTAGATGAGCACTCTGCAGCCACCGCAGAAGAAACACCCTTGTCCTTGGAGACAGGGTTATCCGCTGATGCATCTGAAGATGCGATCCGGACCATTTTTCCAGCAGATCCCACTGAAAAGTTCTTGCGTGAAATCTACCGAATGGAATCGCTTCGTAAGAAGCCACCATTTTTCCCAGGACCCTTGTGCAATGATGCACTGACACTTTTCCTGGTTTTAGGAGGTTCCTGACTAGCTCGGATAACTCCCTGGCTTTCTTCTCCGGGAGAAACACCTTTTTCTGGACTGTGTCCAGAATCATCCCTAGGAACAGCAGACGTGTCGTCGGAAACAGCTGCGGTTTTGGAATATTTAGAATCCACCCGTGCTGTCGTAGAACTACTTGAGATAGTGCTACTCCGACCTCCAACTGTTCTCTGGACCTTGCCCCTATCAGGAGATCGTCCATTTTCTTTGAAGAAGAATCATCATTTCGGCCATTACCTTGGTAAGGACCCGGGGTGCCGTGGACAATCCAACCGGCAGCGTCTGAAACTGATAGTGACAGTTCTGTACCACGAACCTGAGGTACCCTTGGTGAGAAGGGCAAATTGGGACATGGAGGTAAGCATCCCTGATGTCCCGGGACACCATATAGTCCCCTTCTTCTTGGTTCGCTATCACTGCTCTGAGTGACTCCATCTTGATTTGAACCTTTGTATGTAAGTGTTCAACTATTTCAGATTTAGAATAGGTCTCACCGAGCCGTCTGGCTTCAGTACCACAATATAGTGTGGAATAATACCCCTTTTCCTTGTTGTAGGAGGGGTACTTTGATTATCACCTGCTGGGAATACAGCTTGTGAATTGTTTCCACTACTGCCTCCCTGTCGGAGGGAGACGTTGGTAAAGCAGACTTCAGGAACCTGCGAGGGGGAGACGTCTCGAATTTCCAATCTGTACCCCTGGGATACTACTTGTAGGATCCAGGGGTCCACTTGCGAGTGAGCCCACTGCGTGCTGAAACTCTTGAGACGACCCCCCCCACCGCACCTGAGTCCGCTTGTACGGCCACAGCGTCATGCTGAGGACTTGGCAGAAGCGGTGGAGGGCTTCTGTTTCTGGGAATGGGCTGCCAGGGGCTATATGTGATGTATTTTTAGCCAGAATAAGGTACTATCATTGCTGCCCAGGGCGCCCCCCCCCAGCGCCCTGCACCCTCAGTGACCGCTGCTATGAAGTGTGCTGACAACAATGGCGCACAGCTGCAGTGCTGTGCGCTACCTTATGAAGACTGAAAAGTCTTCTGCCGCCGGTTTCTGGACCTCTTCACTTTTCGGCATCTGCAAGGGGGTCGGCGGCGCGGCTCCGGGACGAACCCCAGGGTGAGACCTGTGTTCCGACTCCCTCTGGAGCTAATGGTGTCCAGTAGCCTAAGAAGCCAATCCATCCTGCACGCAGGTGAGTTCACTTCTTCTCCCCTAAGTCCCTCGTTGCAGTGAGCCTGTTGCCAGCAGGACTCACTGAAAATAAAAAACCTAACAAAACTTTTACACTAAGCAGCTCTTTAGGAGAGCCACCTAGATTGCACCCTTCTCGGCCGGGCACAAAAATCTAACTGAGGCTTGGAGGAGGGTCATAGGGGGAGGAGCCAGTGCACACCACCTGATCCTAAAGCTTTTACTTTTGTGCCCTGTCTCCTGCGGAGCCGCTATTCCCCATGGTCCTGACGGAGTCCCCAGCATCCACTAGGACGTCAGAGAAATGGAGGTTGTACTCTGAGGACACCTTGCAGGAAGGTGTGTACAGTTGGCAAAAGAGCCAAACGCCTTTGAAAGTAAATTGACAAAGCAGATACCTGCACCTTAAGTGTAGATAAACGCAGACCTCCATCTAACCCCGTCTGTAGAAATAACAAGAGACGGGATAACTTGAAAGATGACGTCGGAAACTTCAGAGCTTCACACCAACCTATATAGGCACGCCAAATTCTGTGATAATGAGCTGCCGTAACTGGCTTCCTAGCACGTAACATGGTTGGTATAACAGATTCTGGAATGCCCTCTCTTCTTAAGAGGGCGATTTCAGCAGCCGCGCTAAATCGGGGTAAAGGAACGGACCCTGTTGTAACAGGTCCGGACGTAGCGGGAGCGGCCAAGGATCATCTGCGAGTAGCCCGCGGAGATCCAAGAACTATGCTCTCCGTGGCCAATGAGGCTCCACTAGTATGACTGTGGTGGACTCTCGCTTGATCCGCTTTAGCAACAGAGGAAGCAGAGGAAACAGATACACAAGGCTGTACGGCCATGCGATCGCGAGAGCATCCACTGCCACTGCCTTTGGATCTCATGTTCTGGACCATACTGGGGTGTTTGATGATTTTGGCGAGATGCCATCAGGTCCACCTATGGGTAACCCCACCTCTGGACCAACATGTGAAACACTTCTGCATTTAATGCCCATTCTCCTGGATGAAAATCCCGACAGCTGAGATAATCCGCCTTCCAGTTGTCCACTCCCGGACTGAACACTGCCGACAATGGGGCAGATGCATTAACCTGGAGAAGGCATAAGGAAGTGATAAACCAGTGATAGGTGCAAGGTGATAAAGGCAGCAGCCAATCATCTCCAATATGTAAATTCACAGTTAGGATCTGATTGGCTGGTGCCTTTATCACCTTGCACCTATCACTGGTTTATCACTTCCTTATGCCTTCTCCAGGTTAATACATCTGCCCCAATATCACCTGGTGACATTTTCCCTAACAGTCGAATGTACAAATGTACTGAGACTGTGCGTGGCTTGAGCACTAACTGTACCAGATGACGAATACTCTGTACCTTCTGTTCTGGCAGGTAAATTCTTTGATTCACCGTATCGAGAATCATTCCTAGGAATTGCAGTCGTTGCGACGGAATCAGATTTGATTTCTTGAAGTTGACAATCCAACCGTGCTGAATTTACGCTCTGACGGGTCTTTAAGTGTAGTAGCAGTTGGTACTGGAATGGTTAACTTTTTAAAAAGTTTTAACACCGACAAATCCACCATTGGAGGATTTTCCCATTTAGATGTCACAGACTCTGGAAACGGGTAACTAGACAGAAACCGGCGAGGTATAGAAAACAGTTTATCCAGATTCTTCCATGCCTCTATGAACTGCTTATTAAGAGATTCTGAAAAAGGAAAACATACTGGAGATCTGTCGTTTAGCAAATACCACCGCATCATTTGTAAGAGGGTCTTCAGTCTCTGTAAAATTCAGAGACTGACATTCCGCCCTGATGAGATTATCAATGCCCGGGCTGTCAATATCCTCACTATCTGACTGCTGGTCCAATTCACCTTCCTCATGTTAATCTTGCTCAGTAAGGTCTGGCATTGAATTGTCAGAATGCAACATAGTAGAAACTGGTAAATTATAAGACAAATGATAACTTTGTGACCTGAACTAGACTTGGACCTTTGCAAGGACTGAGACATTTCCCGAGACCCTTCTGGTATCTCTGGCGGTCTCACCCGAGCCTCAGATCTTGCCGCTTCCCGCTCTTGTCGAGCGGCAGGCCAATTCTGATTGCAACCCAGCCATTACATCCGCTAGTATTGCCCATTGAGGATCCGGGGATGAAATCGGAGTAGAAACCGTATGTGTAGCTGAATTTACAAAACATACTGTGCATGTGGTAGATCCATCAGGTAACACACACTTACAGACATTGCAGTTAAACTGCTTTTTTGATTTTGCCGGTGTCTTACTAATTATGTACACAGACAACACAAATATACAAAGACAGACAAGTCCCACGACTCAGTAAAATGTTACTAAGGTGTGTATACGGCCGAAGTGCAGTGCACGTGGCCAGACTATATGAAACCTGAACCAAAAGTCCTACTAACACCCCTGCGCCATCCGGTGGAGTAGTATTGTAGGACAACACCTTCCTGGAAGCAGGAAGCATGGTTAAAATGGCCCCCAGCCGTGTGCTTACATTCCATGTATAACATATCAATATCCAAGTTATAAATATGTGCCCTTAAAGCCGTGCCCTTAAAACCATGCCCTTAACAGTGACAGGTTAACATAATGCAGCCTTTTCTCAATATAATGCAGTCTTTCTTAATATAAGCTTAATGGCCTGCATAGTGCTGCATGGGCATTATCTCCCCCCGCCCCCCCCCCCCCCCCCGCCCCCCTGTGTCTGTCCTGCTAACGTCCTGTCCATATCCCAAGAGTACTACAGTGACCCCTAGTGGATGAAGAAGAAACATTCTATGTAATGTGTGTGTGTGTATACATGTGATAGGGAATATAGAGTGTAAGCTCACTGGGGCAGAGGCTGATGTGACTGATACACTCTCTGTAATGTGTGTGTACATGTGATAGGGAATATAGAGTGTAAGCTCACTGGGGCAGAGGCTGATGTGACTGATACACTCTCTGTAATGTGTGTGTACATGTGATAGGGAATATAGAGTGTAAGCTCACTGGGGCAGAGGCTGATGTGACTGATACACTCTCTGTAATGTGTGTGTGTACATGTGATAGGGAATATAGAGTGTAAGCTCACTGGGGCAGAGGCGGATGTGACTGATACACTCTCTGTAATGTGTGTGTACATGTGATAAGGAATATAGAGTGTAAGATCACTGGGGCAGGGACTGATACACTCTCTGTAATGTGTGTGTACATGTGATAGGGAATATAGAGTGTAAGCACCACTGGGGAAGGGACTGATGTGAATAAACAAATATTCTCTGTAACGCGCTGCGGAATGTGTGCGCTATATAAATAATAATTGAATTTATGTATTTACCATTAAATCTTTTTCTCTGAGTCCAGTCTAGTAGGAGCTGGCACTTAGACTAGTATAACGTTAAAAGTTGCTCCTCCCCTCTGCAATCTGTGGTCTTTAATACAACTTCAAAAATAGCCCTGACCCTGGGGAGAACACACAAACTCCACACAGCTAGATATGAGGGAGAGCTCTGTTAGCTTGCACACAAATCAGCCAAGCTAAAGCCAGAATTCAGTGTACCCTGATCCCTGTTGGCTAGGACAGTGGTTCCCAAACTTTTGAGTCACAGCGCCCTAGAGTATCCAGATTTTATTTTTCCACGGCACCCCTAGCCCAAACGTTTGTTTCTTATTGAGAAATCTAGAAATAATTATTTAATTAAATAAATCGTGTTTATATTGTGAGGTGAGGGACAGGATATGCTTCGGTTTGTCCACATATTTTATTAAGGAGAGGCACCAGCTCTGTTTCGCCTATTCCACTGACCATAAATAATTTTACTTGATCCTGGCCCACTAATTCTACTGCCCCGGCCCACGGTGTGAGAAGCACTGGGCTAGCAGCTAAAGGTGCATACACACTAGACGTTTCGCTCCGTGAAAGATATCTAGCGTTTCCTCTGCCGGGCTGTGATGTTGTACAGTAATGTCACACCGCATGCAGCAGGGGTGGACACGGTATTGTGGTTCCGGGGTGGACACGGTGTTGTGGTTCCGGGGTGGACACGGTATTGTGGGTGATATCTGAGAAATTCTCTTCTCTGTAGGAAGAAGACTTCCAGGAGATAGAAGAATCTGCAGCAAAGATGGAAGCTCAGTTTCATCAGTTTTTTGACCATGTGTTGGTGAATGATGATCTGCAGTCGGCTTGTATCCAGCTCATGTCCATTGTCCGGCGGGCACAGGATGAACCACAGTGGATCCCAGCATCTTGGATCTGCTCCGATTCATAATAGTCAACGAAGTAAAGACGAGTTATCAAAGGCTTAGCGGCCATGGGAATATTATGTTACTTAGTGCAGACCTTAGATAGAGAGGAGCTACTGAGTGTGTAGACGGCAGAGACAGAATAACCTTTAGCAAGCCATCAGAATACTCACAGCAGCACAGAGTATGTCAGGAGATGCAGGAAGCAGCCACTTCCTGGAAAAGAGCAGAAAGCACCAGGGAAAATAACATCACAGGCAGCAGCCTCCACTCACAATAATGCAGGAAGACTGTGCTGTGGAAATGCATCTCATACAGGGAATGAAATCAGTGAATTCAACTTATTATTATTTATTTAGAACTGATTCGGCTTAAATAATAAATAGATTAACCTCCCAGCATCGATGTCCTTCTTCCATACACTACACATTTATGTTTTTGGAAATTGTTGTGTAAATCAGGACTGTGAATGCCACTCCTTCAGAAAAGACAAATGTATAATGAGCGCGTCTGTCCACTGGGGAGAATATCCACAGTCTGATCCAAACCCCGATATCACATCGGTCAGGTATGGAGGAAGACTTCTCATGCCCGACAGTTTGATGCACTGCTCAGTTACTGACCTGATGTGTACCGCTCTGAGGGGCAGATGTATTAAGCCTGGAGAAGTGATAACGCACCAGCCAATCATTACAGGTTAGAGAAATGATAGTTAGGAGCTGATTGGCTGGTGCGTTACCACCTTCTACTTATCACTTCTTTATCACTTCTCCATGCTTAATACATCTGCCCCTCACAGCTGGGTGACGGGCCCAATAACTGCACATTTATAATTCTGATAATCATCCCAATAACTGCAGAGTATCAGAATAATAATTGGAGTTTTGTACTCATTGCAAAATCTCTTCTGAGGGATACTGCATTCAGCCATTACATGTGGGTTATATAGGATGGATATGTCATACCTCCCGACATGACCTCTACAGGAGGACACAATGCTCTGCTCCTGCACTTCCCTCTTACTGTATGATTACCATCACCTGTGCTGTACCCCAATACTGACCTAGTGCTCATACCTATGTCATACCTCCCAACATGACCTCTCCAGGAGGACACAATGCTCTGCTCCTGCTCTTCCCTCTTACTGTATGATTACCATCACCTGTGCTGTACCCTAATACTGACCCAGTGCTCATACCTATGTCATACCTCCCAACATGACCTCTCCAGGAGGACACAATGCTCTGCTCCTGCACTTCCCTCTTACTGTATGATTACCATCACCTGTGCTGTACCCTAATACTGACCCAGTGCTCATATCTATGTCATACCTCCCAACATGACCTCTCCAGGAGGACACAATGCTCTGCTCCTGCTCTTCCCTCTTACTGTATGATTACCATCACCTGTGCTGTACCCCAATACTGACCCAGTGCTCATACCTATGTCATACACCCCAACATGACCCACTCCAGGAGGACACAATGCTCTGCTCCTGCTCTTCCCACTTACTGTATGATTACCATCACCTGTGCTGTACCCTAATACTGACCCAGTGCTCATACCTATGTCATACCTCCCAACATGACCTCTCCAGGAGGACACAATGCTCTGCTCCTGCTCTTCCCTCTTACTGTATGATTACCATCACCTGTGCTGTACCCCAATACTGACCCAGTGCTCATACCTATGTCATACACCCCAACATGACCCACTCCAGGAGGACACAATGCTCTGCTCCTGCTCTTCCCACTTACTGTATGATTACCATCACCTGTGCTGTACCCTAATACTGACCCAGTGCTCATACCTATGTCATACCTCCCAACATGACCTCTCCAGGAGGACACAATGCTCTGCTCCTGCTCTTCCCTCTTACTGTATGATTACCATCACCTGTGCTGTACCCCAATACTGACCCAGTGCTCATACCTATGTCATACACCCCAACATGACCCACTCCAGGAGGACACAATGCTCTGCTCCTGCTCTTCCCACTTACTGTATGATTACCATCACCTGTGCTGTACCCTAATACTGACCCAGTGCTCATACCTATGTCATACCTCCCAACATGACCTCTCCAGGAGGACACAATGCTCTGCTCCTGCTCTTCCCTCTTACTGTATGATTACCATCACCTGTGGTGTACCCTAATACTGACCCAGTGCTCATACCTATGTCATACCTCCCAACATGACCTCTCCAGGAGGACACAATGTTCTACTCCTGCTCTTCAATCTCACTGTATGATTACCATCACCTGTGCTGTACCCTAATACTGACCCAGTGCTCATACCTATGTCATACCTCCCAACATGACCTCTCCAGGAGGACACAATGCTCTGCTCCTGCACTTCCCTCTTACTGTATGATTACCATCACCTGTGCTGTACCCTAATACTGACCCAGTGCTCATACCTATGTCATACCTCCCAACATGACCTCTCCAGGAGGACACAATGTTCTACTCCTGCTCTTCAATCTCACTGTATGATTACCATCACCTGTGCTGTACCCTAATACTGACCCAGTGCTCATACCTATGTCATACCTCCCAACATGACCTCTCCAGGAGGACACAATGCTCTGCTCCTGCTCTTCCCTCTTACTGTATGATTACCATCACCTGTGGTGTACCCTAATACTGACCCAGTGCTCATACCTATGTCATACCTCCCAACATGACCTATCCAGGAGGGACACAATGCTCTGCTCCTGCACTTCCCTCTTACTGTATGATTACCATCACCTGTGCTGTACCCTAATACTGACCCAGTGCTCATACCTATGTCATACCTCCCAACATGACCCTCTCCAGGAGGACACAATGCTCTGCTCCTGCTCTTCCCTCTTACTGTATGATTACCATCACCTGTGCTGTACTCTAATACTGACCCAGTGCTCATACCTATGTCATACCTCCCAACATGACCTCTCCAGGAGGACACAATGCTCTGCTCCTGCTCTTCCCTCTTACTGTATGATTACCATCACCTGTGCTGTACCCTAATACTGACCCAGTGCTCATACCTATGTCATACCTCCCAACATGACCTCTCCAGGAGGGACACAATGCTCTGCTCCTGCACTTCCCTCTTACTGTATGATTACCATCACCTGTGCTGTACCCTAATACTGACCCAGTGCTCATACCTATGTCATACCTCCTAACATGACCTCTCCAGGAGGACACAATGCTCTGCTCCTGCACTTCCCTCTTACTGTATGATTACCATCACCTGTGCTGTACCCTAATACTGACCCAGTGCTCATACCTATGTCATACCTCCCAACATGACCCTCTCCAGGAGGACACAATGCTCTGCTCCTGCTCTTCCCTCTTACTGTATGATTACCATCACCTGTGCTGTACCCTAATACTGACCCAGTGCTCATACCTATTTCATACCTCCCAACATGCCCCTTTCCAGGATAAAATGCTGTCCTCCTGCTCTTCCCTCTTAATTTATGTTTATCATCACTGGTTTTGAACAGGGTAATGGATAATAAAGATGTTTCAGCACATGTGATGGTAATCATACAGTAAGAGGGAAGAGCAGGAGCAAAGCATTGTGTCCTCCTGGAGAGGGTCATGTTGGGAGATATGGCTATGCAGGAACCAGTTAAAAGAGAGAGACACAGACACACACCTCCCCCATCCTCTATAACCTCTTCCCCCACCCCATATAAAACATTCCCCTTCAAGAAAAGGGGCAAGAGCCCAAAAACACAAGAGCATCAATTCAGGGAGGGATCAGTGTCCCCCAGATGGCCTTTGAGGAAGGGATTTTATGGTGAGTACATAAATCCAATTTCTTCTATCATCGATCTAGGGGACATTGTGTTTGGGAATTCCCACATATAATGGCTAAAGCAAGGCAAAAATATGATTTTAATTACCTACCGGTAAATCCTTTTTGCGTAGTCTGCAGAGGATGCTGGTGTCCACATTAGTACCATGGGTTATAGAGGGGTCCAGTAGGAGCCTTGGGCACTTAAAGAAATTAACAGTGTGGGCTGGCTCCTCCCTCTATGCCCCTCCCACCAGACTCAGTCTAGAAACTGTGCCCGAGGAGACATACATACCTTGAGAGAAGGATTTAAAAGGACAGTGGTGAGACTCGAACCATCACACACAAAACAAGAGGAAAGCCAAGCTCACCAAACTGACAGGAACAGCAACAGCTGAATCAACAGTACTTTACTGAAGAAACAGTGCAGGAAAACACGAAGCACAGGGCGTGCGCCCAGTATCCTCTACAGCATGGGTCTTCATCCTGTGGCCCTCCAGCTGCTGTGAAACTACACATCCCAGCATGCCCTGCCACAGTTTTGCTATTAAGGTATGCTAAAACTGAGGCAGGGCATGCTGGGATGTGTAGTTCCACAGCAGCTGGAGGGTCGCAGGTTGAAGACCCATGCTCTACAGACTACGAGAAAAGGATTTACCGGTAGGTAATTAAAATCCTATTTTCTCTTACGTCCTAGAGGATACTGGGGTCCACATTAGTACCATGGGGATGTACCAAAGCTCCCAAACGGGGTGGGAGAGTGCTGAGGTTTCTGCAGAACTGATTGACCAAACTGAAGGTCCTCTGCGGCCAAAGTATCGAACTTGTAGAACTTAACAAACGTGTTTGAACCCGACCAAAGCAGAGACACCCCAGGCAGCCGCCCAGGAAGAACCCACTGACCTAGTAGAGTGGGCCTGTACAGATCTTGGAACCAGCAAACCTGCCGCAGAGTAAGCATGCTGGATAGTGAGCCTGATCCAACGAGCAATAGACTGCTTTGAAGCAGGACACCCCATTTTATTGGGATCATAGAGCACAAACAGCGAGTCCGATTTTCTGTGACGAGCTGTCCGCTTCACATAAATCTTCAAAGCCCGCACAACCTTTAGGGACTTTGAGGTAAATAGGTGTCGGTAACCACCGAAACCACAACAGGTTGGTTGATATGAAACAAAGACACCACCTTTGGAAGAAATTGCTGACGAGTTCTGAGTTCGGCTCTATCCTCATGAAAAATCAAATAGGGGCTCTTGTGCGACAATGCCCCCAGTTCCGACGCCCGCCTGGCTGAAGCCAGGGCCAACAGTTTGACGGCTTTCTACGTAAGAAACTACCACCTCCTGTAAGGGCTCAAACCATTCTGTTTGGAGGAACTGCAACACCACGTTGAGATCCCAAGGGGCCGTGGTAGCCACAAAGGGCGGTTGGATGTGCAGAACACCCTTAAAGAACATCTGAACCTCAGGGAGGGAAGCCAATTGTTTCTGGAAGAAAATGGATAAGGCCGAAATCTGGACCTTTATGGAGCCCAGGCGCAGGCCCACATCCACACCTGCTTGCAGAAAAAGCAGAAAACATCCCAGTTGAAATTCCACCGCAGGAAATTTCCTGTTCTCACACCAAGAGACGTATTTTTTTCTAAATACAGTGGTAATGCTTGGATCAAAGTCGGAAAAACCTTATCTAGGATTCCTTTCCGGGCTAGAATTAGACGCTCAACTTCCATGCCGTCAAACGTAGCCGTGGTAAGTCTTGATAGATGAATGGCCCCCTCTCGAAGAGGAAGAGGCCACGGATCCTCCAGGAGCATGTCTAGTAGATCCACGTACCAAGACCTTCTTGGCCAGTCCGGAGCAATGAGAATTGCTTGACCCTTTTCCCTTTTTATTCTTTTCAAAATCTTTGGGATCAACGGAAGTGGCGGAAACACATACACCATCTGGTAGACCCATGGGGACTCCAGAGCTTCCACCACCACTGCCTGTGGGTCCCTCGACCTGGAACAATACCGCTGGAGCTTCTTGTTTAGACGAGAGGCCATCATGTTGAGTTGTGGAATGTCCCACCGACGTGTCAAGCACCCGAACACGTCCGGGTGGAGGCCCCACGCTCCTGGGTGGAGGTCGTGTCTGCTGAGGAAGTCTGCTTCCCAGTTGTCTACTTCCGGAATGAAGATTGCCAACAACGCTACCGCGTGTCTTTCTGCCCAGAGGAGAATTCTTGTCAACTCTGACTTTGCTGCTCTGCTCTTCGTTCCGCCTTGTCGGTTTATGTACGTTACTGCCGTCACATTGTCCGACTGAACTTGTAGATTATGTGATGCCTGTAGAAGGGCGTTGTATATGGCCCTTAGTTCCAGAATGTTGATTGAAAGAATGGTTTCCTGACTTGACCGTTTTCCTTGGAACTGTTCCACCTGGGTGACTGCTCCCCAACCTCTGAGGTTTGCGTCTGTGGTTAGCAAAATCCAGTATCATCTCCAGGAACAGAAGCCTCCGTGTTGGTTCCAGGTGAGATTTTGGTAGGTTCAGAATTTACCCGTGATGCTGGAATAGTCAAGTTGAGAGGGCAATGTTGTCCAACAACCTCTCCCTGGATGGTGCCTTGATCAGCAGGTCGTCCAGGTACGGAAGTATGTTCACTCCCTGTTTGCGGAGGAGAAACATCATCTCTGCCATTACCTTGGTGAACACCCTCGGTGCTGTGGAGAGGCTAAATGGCAGGGCCTGGAACTGGTAGTGACAGTCCTGTAATGCAAACCTTAGATAAGCCTGATGAGGCGGCCAGATTGGAATATGACGGTACGCATCTCTGATATCCAGAGACACCAAGAATTTCCCTTTCTCCAGACCCGAGATCACCGCTCTCAGCGACTCCATCTTGAATTTGAACACCCGTAAATACGGGTTCAATGACTTGAGGTTTAAAATGGGTCTCACTGAACCGTCCTGCTTTGGTACCACAAACAGGTTGGAATAATAACCTTTATTCTGCAGCTGAGGCAGAACTGGAACAATAACCTGAGTCTGTACCAGTTTTTGAATTGCATCCTGTAAAATAATACTTGCCCCTTGAGAAGCTGGTAAGCCTGATTTGAAGAATCTGTGAGGTGGGAGTTCCTTAAACTCCAGTCTGTAACCCTTGGTAATAAGCTCTATGACCCAGGGATCCTGGCATGATGTCGCCCATGTGTGACTGAAATCTCTTAATCGGGCTCCCTCCTGCCTGTCTTCCAGGCAGTGCGGTCGACAGTCATGCTGAAGGCTTAGAGGAAGCAGAACCTGAGTGCTGTTCCTGTGAACCTGCAGTCGCTGGTTTCTTGGGTTTACTTCTATAACCTTTGAAGGCTGTAGAAGAACCTTTGGTCTTATTTTTACATGTTGCTGTCTGAAAAGACTGCAGAGTCGGAGCCAAGTGGGTCTTCCTAGGTGGAGGAGCTGCGGAAGGAAGGTATGTAGACTTACCCGCCGTAGCCTTGAATATCCACGTATCCAGTTCATCTCCAAACTGGGCCTCACCTGTGAATGGTAGGCTTTCCACACCTTTTCTGGGATCCGCATTCGCAGTCCACCGACATAGCCCTCTGCGTGCTGACACTGCCATGGCCATGGTGTGTGCATTTAGCAAGCCTCTCTTTTTTTGGCCTCTACCATAAAACTTCCAGAGTCATGTATATAGTGTAGGAGTAAAACAATCTCCCCCTTTTGTAAGGAATCTAATCCCTCAAGTAGGTTACCTGACCATTTTGCAATGGCTCTTGTGATCCAAACACAAACTATAATAGGTCTATAGGCTACTCCCGCAGTTGTGTACAGAGATTTGAGAGTGGTCTCTATCTTGCGGTCAGCCGTGTCTTTTAAGGAGGCTGCCCCCGGGACAGGCAAGACTATCTTGCGTGACAATCTAGATACAGATGCATCAACAATCGGTGGGTTTCCCCATTTTTTCCTATCATCCTGAGGAAAAGGGAAGGATGTAATTAACCTTTTAGGGATCTGAAACTTCTTGTCAGGATTAACCCAAGTTTCTTCAAATAGGGAATTTAATTCCTGAGATGCAGGGAAAGTAACAGAGGATTTCTTTATCACATTAAAATAGGATTTTGGTACTTACCAGGTAAATCCTTTTCTTTGAATCCATAGGGGGCACTGGAGTACTCTTGGGATATGGACGGCTTCCGTAGGAACAGCACTGAATATTTAAATTTAGAACACTCCTCCCCTCCATATCCCCGAGTACCTCAGTGTTTTTTACTGAGCCGAACAGGAACTATAGAGAGGTTGACAATGGAGTATTACATATAACATAACGGACAACAACGAAGTTGACACATAACGTTACTGACAACTAAACAGTTGACACCATAACCAGCACTTGATAAATTTGAACCAGTCGGTGAGTGTGTGTTACCATAAGATCCTCTGAACTTACCACAAACCAGGTAAAACTGCTCTGGGTGGGCGTCCAGTGCCCCCTATGGATTCAAAGAAAAGGATTTACCTGGTAAGTACCAAAATCCTATTTTCTTTTTCATCCACTAGGGGTCACTGGAGTACTCTTGGGACGTACCAAAGCTTCCCCCGTGGGCGGGAGAGCTGTTTGGCACCTGTAACACTAGGCGGCCAAAGCTAGATGCTGATGCCGCAAACGTATCAAACTTGTAAAAGCGCACAAACGTGTGCACCGAAGACCATGTAGCCGCACGGCAAAGCTGCGTCGTAGAAGCTCCCCGACCAGCTGCCCATGAAGTTCCCACAGAACGTGTGGAATGAGCGGTTACTGATGTAGGCGGCTGTAACCTAGCATGAAGGTAAGCCTGACGTATGGTCAGTTTTATCCATCTGGATAAGGTTTGTTTAGACGCTGGCCAACCCATCTTGGCAGCATCATAGAGAACAAACAACGTATCCGTCTTACGAACTGAAGACGTTCGGGATACATAAACGCGTAATGCGCGTACCACATCCAGAGTTCCAGAATGTGCTGTCAACACAGGAACTACTATTGGTTGATTGATGTGAAAAGATGACACTACCTTTGGTAAGAAAGCGGGATTCGTCCGAAGTTCCGCTCTGTCATCATGAAACACCAAATACGGTGACTTGCATGACAAGGCACCCAAATCCGAAACACACCTTGCCGAAGCTAAGGCTAGAAGAAAAATTGTTTTCCAAGTGAGAAACTTTATATCCACTTGCTGTAAGGGTTCAAAATATGAAGACTGTAAGAAATCTAAAACCAGATTCAAGTCCCATGGCGCTGTAGGTGGAATGAATGGAGGCTGTACTCTGAGGACACCTTGGAGAAAAGTGCGTATAGACGGCAATAGAGCCAATCGTCTTTGAAAGTAAATTGACAAAGCAGATACCTGCACCTTTAGTGTAGATAATCGCAGTCCTCCATCCAACCCTGTTTGTAGAAACAACAAAAGGCGGGATAACTTGAAAGATGATGTCGGAAACTTCCGAGCTTCACACCAACCTATATAGGCACGCCATATTCTGTAATAATGAGCTGCCGTAACCGGCTTCCTAGCTCGTAACATGGTTGATATAACCGATTCTGGGATGCCCTCTCTTCTTAAGAGGGCGGTCTCAACAGCCACCCCGTCAAACGCAGCCGCGCTAAATCGGGGTAAAGGAACGGACCCTGTTGTAACAGGTCTGGACGTAGTGGGAGCGGCCAAAGATCGTCTGCGAGTAGTCCTCGGAGATCCGAGAACCAAGCTCTCCGAGGCCAATGAGGCGCCACTAGTATGACTGTGACAGACTCTCTTTTGATCCGTTTTAGCACCAGAGGGAGCAATGGAAACGGTGGAAACAGATACACAAGGCTGTACGGCCACGCAACGGTGAGAGCATCCACCGCCACTGCCTTTGGATCTCTTGTTCTGGACACATACTGGAGCGTTTGGTGATTGTGGCGAGACGCCATCAGGTCCACCTGAGGATAACCCCATCGCTGAACCAACATGTGAAACACTTCTGGATTTAATGCCCATTCTCCTGGATGAAAATCCCGACGACTGAGATAATCCGCTTCCCAGTTGTCCATTCCCGGAATGAACACGGCCGACAATATCACCTGGTGGTATTCCGCCCAATTGAGGATTCGAGCTACTTCCCGCATTGCCATGCGGCTTCTCGTTCCTCCTTGTTTGTTGATGTATGCGACCGCCGTCGCATTGTCTGACTGCACTTGGACAGGCTGAGAGCGAAGCATGTGCACTGCTTGTCGTAGCGCATTGTAAACTGCGCGGAGTTCCAGGACATTTATAGACAGCAATCTTTCGTGATCCGCCCAGAGACCCTGGAGCTGACAATTTTGAATTACCGCTCCCCAACCTCTGAGACTGGCGTCCGTAGTTAGAATTATCCAATTCCAGCCTCCGAACCGTCTTCCTGCGGTTAAATTGTGTTCCTTGAGCCACCAGAGCAGAGACACTCTTGCCCTTGGCGACAACCTCACCCTGTGGTGAATCTGCAGATGCGAGCCCGACTACTGGGCGAGCACATTCAGTTGAAATGGACGCGAGTGAAATCTTCCGAACTGAAGCGCTTCGAAAGCTGCCACCATTGTGCCTAAGAGGCGAATGCACAAGTGTACAGACACTGTGCGTGGCTTGAGCACTAACTGTACTAGGTGGCGTAGAACTTGTACTTTCTGTTGTGGTAGGTAAATTCTTTGATTGACCGTATCGAGAATCATACCTAGGAATTGAAGGCGTTGAGACGGAATTAGATGTGATTTCTTGAAGTTGACAATCCAACCGTGGTGAACCAGTACATTGTACGTTAGCAGCGCATGTTGGAGAAGCATCTGTTGAGACGGAGCTTTGATGAGCAGATCGTCTAAATACGGAACTATTGTCACTCCCAGGGATCTAAGATGAGCTATCATCACAGACATCACTTTGGTGAATACCCGAGGCGCTGACGACAGGCCAAACGTTAGAGCCTGAAACTGGTAATGGTTCTGGCGTATTGCAAACCGTAAGAATTTCTGATGAGGCTGCCAAATTGGAATGTGTAAGTACGCATCCTTGAGATCTAGCGCAATCATAAATTCCTTTGGCTCTAAACCCGCAATCACCGAACGCAGAGACTCCATCTTGAATCTGTAGTAAGTTACGTACTGATTGAGACCCTTTAAGTTCAATATTGGTCTGACTGAGCCATCCGGCTTCGGTACCACAAACAGACTGGAATAATAACCCTGACCCTGCTGATGTACAGGGACCGGAATCAAAACTGCTGAATCCAGTAGGGACTGAATGGCAATTTGCAGAACCGCCCTCTTGTCGTCCGACAGAGGCAATCCTGTCTTGAAAAACCGCAGAGGCGGAAGACAGTCGAACTCTATTTTGTACCCTTTTAACACTAAATTGCAGATCCACCCATCCGCGGATGTGTGGACCACGCCAAATGGAACGTCTGAAGGCGTGCTCCCACAATCGGAGAACCGAGATGGGCTGGTAGCCCGTCATGCCACTGGTTTGTCGGTAACCTTAGCGTCCTGGCGACTTGTGTTGGTTTGTTGGAAACCACGTCCACGTCTAGCAGGCGTGGCTGTTCCTCTGCCACGTCCTCGAAAGGACTGAGGTCTAAAGGATTTGAACGAAGGTCCAGCGTACCTCCTTCTTGATACCGGTGGAGGCAATGGTAAGAAAACAGACTTACGTCCGGTAGCCTCAGCAATCCATGCGTCCAATTCAGAACCAAACAACTTCTTGCCATCGTAAGGCAACGCCTCTATACCTCGTTTGACCTCTGCCTCCGCATGATAAGCACGCAGCCAGAGTGCTCTTCGTGCCGTAACTAGCGACGATGAAATACGAGAAGTGAGTTGACAGACGTCAGTAGACGCTGTACAGAGATACTCTACAGCCTCACTCATTTGATTTGCAAGAAGTATCAGGTTTTCGTCATGTAAAGCAGATTTGAGTTCTGTAATCCATATTATGAGCGCCTTAGTGACCCAGATGCCAACCAATCCAGGTCTCAGCATCACACCTGCTGCTACATACATGGACTTTAGCATAGTTTCTATCTTGCGATCTGAAGGGTCTTTAAGCGTAGTAGCTGCTGGCACTGGTATGGTTAATTTCTTGGTAAGCTTCGACACTGACGAATCAACTATTGGTGGATTCTCCCATGTACATGTTACCGAGTCTGGAAACGGGTAACTAGACTTAAATCTGCGAGGTATAGAAAACCGTTTATCTGGATTCTGTCGTGTTTCTACTAACATCTGATTCAGAGATTCCGAGACAGGAAAACTTATTGGAGTTCTTTGTCGTTTAGTAAATACGACCTGATCATTTGTGAGAGGCTCCTCAGTTTCAGTAAACTTCAGAGACTGACGTACCGCTCTGATGAGATCATCAATGCCGGAACTGTTAAAATCCTCCCCATCTGACTCCACTTCGCCCTCCTTACCCTCATCTTGTTCCGTGAGATCTGGCATGGAATCATCAGAATGCAACATAGCAGAAACCGGAAAATCATAAGACACATGAAATTTATCCCGTTTACCCAAAATGGATTTGGACCTTACGCAAGGCTGAGACGCCTCCGGTAGTTCTGGCGGTCTCACCCTAGACTCAGATCTTGCCGTTTCCCGCTCCTGTCGAGCGGCGGTCAATTCTGATTGTAACCTATCCAGTACATTTACTAACATTTCCCACGGAGGGTTCGGTGAGGAAATTGGCTGTAAAACTGGAGCAGAAATCGTATTCTGAACCGAATCCACAAAACATACTGTACATGTGGTAGATCCATCCGGTAACACACTGCTACAGACTTTGCAATTATGCTTTTTAGTTTTTGCTGGTGCCTTACTCATTATGGCGACAGACAATACAATACACAAAAAACAGACACTTGCACGTCTCTGTATATATATATATATATATATATCTGGCCAAGTGCAGTACACGTGGCCAGTACTATGAAATGTGATCCCAAATTCCCACTAACACCCCTGCGCCTCCGGTGGAGTAGAGATGTAGTACTGGAACGTTCTGGAATCACAGCAGGAAGACACAGGAAGCATGGTTAAAATGGCTGCCATGCTTAACTTATAATCACAGTGCAGGCTATTGTATTCATACTGATATTATAAACCGGCTGTGTAACCATCCCTGTTAGTAAAACAGATATATATATTATATATATATTTCACTGCTGATGTTGCTGCTGTACCTCTCGCCCCCCCCCCCCCCCCCCCCGCGCCTGCTCCGTTGTGAATGCAGTGCGGGCCGGCCAGCGAGTTCGTGGGGCCGCCAGCAGGACTTGGAAGCGGGACAGGGAGCGCGCTGTGAAGCGCTATGATGAACAAGCGGCGGGCGGAGCAGCGGACGGCTTCTGAGAAGCGGCGGTCGGAGCAGCGGTGGGGCTATGAGAAGCGGCGGCCGAGCAGCGGTGGGCTATGAGAAGCGGCGGCCGAGCAGCGGTGGGGCTATGAGAGGCGGCGGCCGGAGCAGCGGGCAGGCTATTAGACACGGCGGCCGGAGCAGCGGCGGCTCCGTCAGCAGAGGGAACCCAGCGCCTTCCCCACACCTCGGGGCGGCAGCGGAAGCTTACCGCCCCGCTCACATACCTGCACTTCTTGTGATGAGGCTCCGACGGGGCTTCTCAGTAAGAGCCGGCCAGCCTGCAGGAGAGCTGTGTGTGTGTGGCTGTGAGGGTGCTCTTTTAGAGAGGACCGACACGCCCCTGCTGCTATCAGCAGCTTGCACTATCCCTGACCCTGCCTGTTGGAAGGGGGAAAGGGATGTGTATAAAAATAAGAATTTACTTACCGATAATTCTATTTCTCGTAGTCCGTAGTGGATGCTGGGAACTCCGTAAGGACCATGGGGAATAGCGGCTCCGCAGGAGACTGGGCACAAAAGTAAAAGCTTTAGGACTACCTGGTGTGCACTGGCTCCTCCCCCTATGACCCTCCTCCAAGCCTCAGTTAGGATACTGTGCCCGGACGAGCGTACACAATAAGGAAGGATTTTGAATCCCGGGTAAGACTCATACCAGCCACACCGTACAACCTGTGATCTGAACCCAGTTAACAGCATGATAACAGAGGAGCCTCTGAAAAGATGGCTCACAACAATAATAACCCGATTTTTGTAACAATAACTATGTACAAGTATTGCAGACAATCCGCACTTGGGATGGGCGCCCAGCATCCACTACGGACTACGAGAAATAGAATTATCGGTAAGTAAATTCTTATTTTCTCTGACGTCCTAGTGGATGCTGGGAACTTCGTAAGGACCATGGGGATTATACCAAAGCTCCCAAACGGGCGGGAGAGTGCGGATGACTCTGCAGCACCGAATGAGAGAACTCCAGGTCCTCCTCAGCCAGGGTATCAAATTTGTAGAATTTAGCAAACGTGTTTGCCCCTGACCAAGTAGCTGCTCGGCAAAGTTGTAACGCCGAGACCCCTCGGGCAGCCGCCCAAGATGAGCCCACCTTCCTTGTGGAATGGGCTTTTACAGATTTTGGCTGTGGCAGGCCTGCCACAGAATGTGCAAGCTGAATTGTACTACAAATCCAACGAGCAATAGTCTGCTTAGAAGCAGGAGCACCCAGCTTGTTGGGTGCATACAGGATAAACAGCGAGTCAGATTTCCTGACTCCAGCCGTCCTGGAAACATATATTTTCAAGGCCCTGACTACGTCCAACAACTTGGAGTCCTCCAAGTCACTAGTAGCCGCAGGTACCACAATAGGTTGGTTCAGATGAAACACTAAAACCACCTTAGGGAGAAAATGAGGACGAGTCCTCAATTCCGCCCTGTCTGAATGGAAGATCAGATAAGGGCTTTTACAGGATAAAGCCGCCAATTCTGACACGTGCCTGGCCGAGGCCAGGGCCAACAACATGACCACTTTCCATGTGAGATATTTTAACTCCACAGATTCAAGTGGTTCAAACCAATGTGACTTTAGGAACCCCAAAACTACATTGAGATCCCAAGGTGCCACTGGAGGCACAAAAGGAGGCTGTATATGCAGTACCCCTTTTACAGACGTCTGAACTTCAGGTAGTGAAGCTAGTTCTTTCTGGAAGAAAATTGACAGGGCCGAAATTTGAACCTTAATGGACCCCAATTTTAGGCCCATAGACACTCCTGTTTACAGGAAATGCAGGAATCGACCTAGTTGAAATTCCTCCATCGGGGCCTTACTGGCCTCGCACCACGCAACATATTTTCGCCAAATGCGGTGATAATGCTTTGCGGTTACATCCTTCCTGGCTTGACCAGGGTAGGGATGACTTCATCCGGAATGCCTTTTTCCTTCAGGATCCGGCGTTCAACCGCCCTGCCGTCAAACGCAGCCGCGGTAAGTCTTGGAATAGACAGGGTCCTTGCTGGAGCAGGTCCCTTCTTAGAGGTAGAGGCCACGGGTCCTCCGTGAGCATCTCTTGAAGTTCCGGTTACCAAGTCCTTCTTGGCCAATCCGGAGCCACGAGTATAGTTCTTACTCCCCTCCGTCTTATAATTTTCAGTACTTTTGGTATGAGAGGAAGAGGAGGGAACACATACACTGACTGGTACACCCACGGTGTTACCAGAGCGTCCACAGCTATTGCCTGAGGGTCCCTTGACCTGGCGCAATACCTGTCCAATTATTTGTTTAGGCGGGACGCCATCATGTCCACCTTTGGTTTTTCCCAATGGTTTACAATCATGTGGAAGACTTCTGGGTGAAGTCCCCACTCTCCCGGGTGGAGGTCGTGCCTGCTGAGGAAGTCTGCTTCCCAGTTGTCCACTCCCGGAATGAACACTGCTGACAGTGCTATCACATGATTTTCCGCCCAGCGAAAAATCCTTGCAGCTTCTGCCATTGCCCTCCTGCTTCTTGTGCCGCCCTGTCTGTTTACGTGGGCGACTGCCGTGATGTTGTCCGACTGGATCAGCACCGGCTGACCTTGAAGCAGAGGTCTTGCTTGGCTTAGGGCATTGTAAATGGCCCTTAGCTCCAAAATATTTATGTGAAGTGATGTCTCCAGGCTTGACCACAAGCCCTGGAAATTTCTTCCCTGTGTGACTGCTCCGCAGGCTGGCATCCGTGGTCACCAGGACCCAGTCCTGAATGCCGAATCTGCGGCCCTCTAGACGATGAGCACTCTGCAACCACCACAGGAGAGACACCCTTGTCTTTGGTGAAAGGGTTATCCGCTGATGCATCTGAAGATGCGATCCGGACCATTTGTCCAGCAGGTCCCACTGGAAAGTTCTTGCGTGGAATCTGCCGAATGGAATTGCTTCGTAGGAAGCCACCATTTTTCCCAGGACCCTTGTGCACTGATGCATTGACACTTGGCCTGGTTTTAGGAGGTTTCTGACTAGTTCGGATAACTCCCTGGCTTTCTCCTCCGGGAGAAAACACCTTTTTCTGGACTGTGTCCAGGATCATCCCTAGGAATAGAAGGCGTGTCGTCGGGATCAGCTGCGATTTTGGAATATTGAGAATCCAACCGTGCTGCCGCAGCACTATCTGAGATAGTGCTACCCCGACTTCCAACTGTTCCCTGGATCTTGCCCTTATCAGGAGATCGTCCAAGTAAGGGATAACTAAAACTCCCTTCTTTCGAAAGAGTATCATCATTTCGGCCATTACCTTGGTAAAGACCCGGGGTGCCGTGGACAATCCAAACGGCAGCGTCTGAAACTGATAGTGACAGTTCTGTACCACAAACCTGAGGTACCCTTGGAGAAGGGTAAATTGGGACATGTAGGTAAGCATCTTTGATGTCCAGAGAGACCATATAGTCCCCTTCTTCCAGGTTTGCAATCACTGCTCTGAGTGACTCCATCTTGAATTTGAACCTTTGTATGTAAGTGTTCAAGGATTTTAGATTTAAAATTGGTCTCACCGAGCCGTCCGGCTTCGGTACCACAAATAGTGTGGAATAGTACCCCTTTCCCTGTTGCAGGA
Organism: Pseudophryne corroboree; assembly: GCF_028390025.1. Lineage (NCBI taxonomy): Eukaryota > Metazoa > Chordata > Amphibia > Anura > Myobatrachidae > Pseudophryne > Pseudophryne corroboree. Next base: position 1,018,514 of record NC_086450.1, on the reverse strand, counting down.
GGGGTACCTTGATTATCACCTGCTGGGAATACAGCCTGTGAATGGCTTGCAATACTGTCTCCTGTCTGAGGGAGACGTCGGTAAAGCAGACTTTATGAAACGGCGAGGGGGAGACGTCTCGAATTTCTTGAGACGGGCCCCCACCGTGCCTGAGACCGCTTGTAAAGCCCCAGCGTCATGCTGAGGACTTTGCGGAGGCGGGAGAGGGCTTTTGTTCCTGGGAATTGGCGGTTTGCTGCAGCCTTTTTCCTCTCCCTCTGCCAGGGGGCAGAAATGAGGCGCCTTTTGCCCGCTTGCCCTTATGGGGCCGAAAGGACTGCGCCTGATAATACGGCGTCTTCTTAGGTTGAGAAGCTACCTGGGGTAAAAATGTGGATTTTCCAGCCGTTGCCGTGGCCACCAGGTCTGTTAGACCTACCCCAAATAACTCCTCCCTTTTATAAGGCGATACTTCCATATGCCTTTTGGAATCAGCATCACCTGACCACTGTCTTATCCATAACCCTCTTCTGGCAGAAATGGACAGCGCTCTTACTCTTGATGCCAGTCGGCAAATATCCCTCTGTGCATCACGCATATATAGAAATGCATCTTTTAAATGCTCTATAGTTAGTAATATACTGTCCCTATCTAGGGTATCAATATTGTCAGTCAGGGAATCCGACCAAGCCACCCCAGCACTGCACATCCAGGCTGAGGCGATTGCTGGTCGCAGTATCACACCCGTGTGAGTGTATATACATTTAGATATTTTACTGCTTTCTGTCAGCAGGTTCCTTAAGGGCGGCCGTATCCGGGGACGGTAGTGCCACCTGTTTAGACAAGCGTGTGAGCGCTTTATTCACCCTAAAGGGTGTTTCCCAACGTGCCCTATCCTCTGGCGGGAAGGGGTATGATGCTAATAACTTTTTAGGAATAAACAGTTTTTATCGGGGGAAACCCACGCATCATCACACACTTCATTTAATTCCTCAGATGCAGGAAAAACTACAGGCAGTTTTTTCTCACCCAACATAATACCCTTTTTAATGGTACTGGTATTATCAGAAATGTGTAAAAACATTTTCCATAGCCTCAATCATGTAACGTGTGGCCCTACTGGAAGTCACATTCGTCTCTTAATCGTCGACACTGGAGTCAGTATCCGTGTCGGCGTCTGTATCTGCCATCTGCGGTAACGGGCGTTTTAGAGCCCCAGATGGCTTTTGAGACACCTGGACAGGCACAGGCTGAGTCGCCGGCTGTCTCATGTCATCAATCTTTTGTAAAGAGCTGACACTGTCACATAATTCCTTCCATAAGCTCATCCACTCAGGTGTCGACTCCCTAGGGGGTGACATCTCTGTTACAGGCAATTGCTCCGCCTCCACCTCATTTTCCTCCTCATACATGTCGACACAACGTACCGACACACAGCACACACACAGGGAATGCTCTGATAGAGGACAGGACCCCACTAGCCCTTTGGGGAGACAGAGGGAGAGTATGCCAGCACACACCAGAGCGCTATATATATATATATATATATATATATACAGGGATAACCTTATATAAGTGTTTTTCCCCTTATAGCTGCTGTATTGTTATACTGCGCCTAATTAGTGCCCCCCTCTCTTTTTTAACCCCTTTCTGTAGTGTAGTAACTGCAGGGGAGAGCCAGGGAGCTTCCCTCCAACGGAGCTGTGAGAGAAAATGGCGCCAGTGTGCTGAGGAGATAGGCTCCGCCCCCTTCTCTGCGGCCTTTTCTCCCGTTTTTCTGTGGAATCTGGCAGGGGTTAAAATTCATCCATATAGCCCTGGGGGCTATGTGATGTATTTTCGCCAGCCAAGGTGTTTTTATTGCTGCTCAGGGCGCCCCCCCTAGCGCCCTGCACCCTCAGTGACCGAAGTGTGAAGTGTGCTGAGGAGCAATGGCGCACAGCTGCAGTGCTGTGCGCTACCTTGGTGAAGACAGGATGTCTTCTGCCGCCGATTTTTCCGGACCTCTTCTTGCTTCTGGCTCTGTAAGGGGGCCAGCGGCGCGGCTCTGGGACCGAGCTCCGAGGCTGGGCCTGTGTTCGGTCCCTCTGGAGCTAATGGTGTCCAGTAGCCTAAGAAGCCCAATCCACTCTGCACGCAGGTGAGTTCGCTTCTTCTCCCCTTAGTCCCTCGATGCAGTGAGCCTGTTGCCAGCAGGTCTCACTGAAAATAAAAAACCTAAAACTAAACTTTTCACTAAGAAGCTCAGGAGAGCCCCTAGTGTGCACCCTTCTCGGCCGGGCACAAAAATCTAACTGAGGCTTGGAGGAGGGTCATAGGGGGAGGAGCCAGTGCACACCAGGTAGTCCTAAAGCTTTACTTTTGTGCCCAGTCTCCTGCGGAGCCGCTATTCCCCATGGTCCTTTACGGAGTTCCCAGCATCCACTAGGACGTCAGAGAAATAGAAAAATATAAAAATAAAAATGAAATATTCAAAGTAATTGTGGACCCAGCCACAAACGAACTGTTGCTATCGAGCACAGAAAAAACAGTGAGGTACTCGGGGATATGGAGGGGTGGAGTGTTCTAAATTTAAATATTCAGTGCTGTTCCTACGGAAGCCGTCCATATCCCAAGAGTACTCCAGTGACCCCTAGTGGATGAAAAAGAAAATAAGATTCCTCATCCTCTCCTGTCACTGTGTCATCTGTGATGTGCAGGACCTCCCTAATAGATTCTATCAGGGCCTGTATTCCTTGTGAAAGGGCTGCATCCCCCCACCTAAGTCCACCTCACCCTCCTCTGGGTCTGACACCTCATCATCAGTGTCAGCCTGCAATATTTGGGCCAGTGTACGCTTTTGTGTACAAATGGCAGGGGCATGAGACTCTGGCATGGGACCTGAATTTCTATTCATCAGGTAATCCATAGACTGTCTTAATTGTTGCGTCTTTCTCATAATGGGACAATTTAAATATTTGAGATCATCCCTTTTAGAGAATCCAACCATGCTCGTTCGGATCCACTAGTCAGAGAATGTGTACTACACCGAGTACATTGTAGTGATCCCCCTGGGGAAGAAAAACACTCTGCAGTGCATGAAACACTCCTTGCCTGCCATTGTAATGTGAAAGTACACACACACACGAGAAAAGTTAAGGCCAGTTAACCCACACAGAGCCCTTCTAGGGAGACAGAGTATGATGGAGCCAGCCACACAGCGCCCTTCTTGCTAAAGCTGAGCTTAACTGGGTCGTAGACTAAATATATAAAGAACCCCTGTAAGCTACATTGCCAGTGTGGGTATTTAGTTGTGGCTTCAGCGCGCCCCTCACAGCAGAATATGTTATGTCCCTGGAGCCGCAGCCTGCCTGTTAGCGCTGCTACCCTCATGCCGCCATTACCGCCGGCGACCCGCTAACCCAGACGCCTGCCATCTACTCACTACTCTTATGACTTATGGCTCTGTTAGGGGTGGCGGCGTGCTGCGGGAGTTTACACTCGCCACGGTAGGGCTTGCTAATGGCTTCCTCAGGAGCTCAGTGTCCTGTCAACGGGGAACGGGACCATTAACCCTATAAGGAGGTCCGGCCGTTCTCCCCCCGAAGTCCCACGAAGCAGACAGGCTGCTGCCAACCAGTCCTGCCTGAAAATAACAAACAGAAAAAATAAATGCAGAAAACTCTTCAGGAGCTTCCCTAAGCGTGACCGGTACCTCTGGGCACATTTTCTAAACTGAGTCTGATAGGAGGGGCATAGAGGGTGGAACCAGCCCACACTATTGATTTCTTAAATTGCCCAAGGCTCCTAGTGGACCCGTCTATACCCCATGGTACTAATGTGGACCCCAGTATCCTCTAGGACGCAAGAGAAAAGGGGGAGACTGCTCAGAAAAAGCCGCACAAAGAACTTTACACCTAAAACTACTGCCCCCCCATACCAAAGGTACTCCACTAGGGTCCCATGGCGCACTGCCAAAGAGACCCCACTGTACGAGTGGAAAGAGCCCAGCGGGGAGCCAGGACAAGTTTATCTGAAATGATGGAAAGAAGAATCTAAAGTCAAAGAAGATGAGGCTTTTGCCGCAAAAAGACAGGAGAACAATAACCTGACTGAAATAAAACACTGACGCCACCTCTGGTAAAAAAATAAAATAAAATAAAAAGTGTTTTGCCTAAAAAACTACACTGTTGACTGAAAAATAACCAGCGGAGGCTTACAAGATAAAGCAGCCAACTCTGAGACACCTCTAGCCGAAGAAAAGGCCACAAGAACACAAACCTTCCAGGTGAGACACAGACACCAGTTGTTCAAAATGGAGGTCCCACCGATACCAAAGACAGATCCCACAGAGGGATAGGTGGGGTATATACCCATGTCAAGTCATTTTACATCCATGAACCAATGAGGAAATACCTACTAGATCCAATTCACTGAAGCGCCTCCTTTTAGACACTATAAAACCATAGTGACCTCTTGTTCCACTAACATGAGACTCTTTGAGGAGAGCAGCACAATACATTGTTGTTTTTTTAGCGCAGGATAAAATAACCTTTTTTTTATATATTAGGATCAAAAGGGATTGAGATTACCTCAAGTAGAAAAAAAAAAGGAGGCAGAATAAATAGGCCAAGTGGTTCTTATCTGCTGTTAAATCCTATGTTTCTATATAAACAGCAAAAAAAAAAAAACACTATCTGAACCCTGGCTTCCATCGATGGTGGGGTTCTCTTCTTCACTATCGGCCATAAAACATCAATGATATTGCTTCCTCAAATGCTATGCGGAGGCAGGACAGAGCAGAGCTGTGAGGGGGAAGGGCAGATTCTGAGCCTACTGAAACCTGGCAGATTCCAACACCACTATAGTGATTAACAAATGTGTGAGAGCGGTGAGAGTAACGCCACACCTCTGTACCGGCCAGCATAGCGGAAATTACCCCGAGCAACGCCACACCTCTGTACCGGCCAGCATAGCGGAAATTCCCCCGAGCAACAACCGAGCGGTGAGAGTAACGCCACACATCTGTACCGGCCAGCATAGCGGAAATTACCCCGAGCAACAACCGAGCGGTGAGAGTAACGCCACACCTCTGTACCGGCCAGCATAGCGGAAATTACCCCGAGCAACAACCGAGCGGTGAGAGTAACGCCACACCTCTGTACCGGCCAGCATAGCGGAAATTACCCCGAGCAACGCCACACCTCTGTACCGGCCAGCATAGCGGAAATTCCCCCGAGCAACAACTGAGCGGTGAGAGTAACGCCACACATCTGTACCGGCCAGCATAGCGGAAATTACCCCGAGCAACAACCGAGCGGTGAGAGTAACGCCACACCTCTGTACCGGCCAGCATAGCGGAAATTCCCCCGAGCAACAACCGAGCGGTGAGAGTAACGCCACACATCTGTACCGGCCAGCATAGCGGAAATTACCCCGAGCAACAACCGAGCGGTAAGAGCAACGCCACACCTCTGTACCGGCCAGCATAGCGGAAAATCCCCCGAGCAACGCCACACCTCTGTACCGGCCAGCATAGCGGAAATTCCCCCGAGCAACAACCGAGCGGTGAGAGTAACGCCACACCTCTGTACCGGCCAGCATAGCGGAAATCCCCCCGAGCAACGCCACACCTCTGTACCGGCCAGCATAGCGGAAATTCCCCCGAGCAACAACCAAGCGGTGAGAGTAACGCCACACCTCTGTACCGGCCAGCATAGCGGAAATCCCCCCGAGCAACGCCACACCTCTGTACCGGCCAGCATAGCGGAAATTCCCCCGAGCAACAACCAAGCGGTGAGAGTAACGCCACACCTCTGTACTGGCCAGCATAGCGGAAATCCCCCCGAGCAACGCCACACCTCTGTACCGGCCAGCATAGCGGAAATTCCCCCGAGCAACGCCACACCTCTGTACCGGCCAGCATAGCGGAAATTCCCCCGAGCAACAACCAAGCGGTGAGAGTAACGCCACACCTCTGTACTGGCCAGCATAGCGGAAATTCCCCCGAGCAACGCCACACCTCTGTACCGGCCAGCATAGCGGAAATCCCCCCGAGCAACGCTACACATCTGTACCGGCCAGCATAGCGGAAATTATCCCGAGCAACAACCGAGCGGTGAGAGTAACGCCACACCTCTGTACCGGCCAGCATAGCGGAAATTACCCCGAGCAACAACCGAGCGGTGAGAGTAACGCCACACCTCTGTACCGGCCAGCATAGCGGAAATTACCCCGAGCAACAACCGAGCGGTGAGAGTAACGCCACACCTCTGTACCGGCCACCATAGCGGAAATTACCCCGAGCAACAACCGAGCGGTGAGAGTAACGCCATACCTCTGTACCGGCCAGCATAGCGGAAATTACCCCGAGCAACAACCGAGCGGTGAGAGTAACGCCACACCTCTGTACCGGCCAGCATAGCGGAAATTACCCCGAGCAACAACCGAGCGGTGAGAGTAACGCCACACCTCTGTACCGGCCACCATAGCGGAAATTACCCCGAGCAACAACCGAGCGGTGAGAGTAACGCCACACCTCTGTACCGGCCAGCATAGCGGAAATCCCCCCGAGCAACGCCACACATCTGTACCGGCAAGCATAGCGGAAATTCCCCCGAGCAACAACCGAGCGGTGAGAGTAACGCCACACCTCTGTACCGGCCAGCATAGCGGAAATTCCCCCGAGCAACGCCACACCTCTGTACCGGCCAGCATAGCGGAAAATCCCCCGAGCAACGCCACACCTCTGTACCGGCCAGCATAGCGGAAATTACCCCGAGCAACAACCGAGCGGTGAGAGTAACGCCACACCTCTGTACCGGCCAGCATAGCGGAAATCCCCCCGAGCAACGCCACACCTCTGTACCGGCCAGCATAGCGGAAATTACCCCGAGCAACAACCGAGCGGTGAGAGTAACGCCACACCTCTGTACCGGCCAGCATAGCGGAAATTACCCCGAGCAACAACCAAGCGGTGAGAGTAACGCCACACCTCTGTACCGGCCAGCATAGTGGAAATTACCCCGAGCAACAACCGAGCGGTGAGAGTAACGCCACACCTCTGTACCGGCCAGCATAGCGGAAATTACCCCGAGCAACAACCGAGCGGTGAGAGTAACGCCACACCTCTGTACCGGCCACCATAGCGGAAATTACCCCGAGCAACAACCGAGCAGTGAGAGTAACGCCACACATCTGTACCGGCCAGCATAGCGGAAATTATCCCGAGCAACAACCGAGCGGTGAGAGTAACGCCACACCTCTGTACCGGCCAGCATAGCGGAAATTACCCCGAGCAACAACCGAGCGGTGAGAGTAACGCCACACCTCTGTACCGGCCAGCATAGCGGAAATTACCCCGAGCAACAACCGAGCGGTGAGAGTAACGCCACACCTCTGTACCGGCCACCATAGCGGAAATTACCCCGAGCAACAACCGAGCGGTGAGAGTAACGCCACACCTCTGTACCGGCCAGCATAGCGGAAATTACCCCGAGCAACAACCGAGCGGTGAGAGTAACGCCACACCTCTGTACCGGCCAGCATAGCGGAAATTACCCCGAGCAACAACCGAGCGGTGAGAGTAACGCCACACCTCTGTACCGGCCACCATAGCGGAAATTACCCCGAGCAACAACCGAGCAGTGAGAGTAACGCCACACATCTGTACCGGCCAGCATAGCGGAAATTACCCCGAGCAACAACCGAGCGGTGAGAGTAACGCCACACCTCTGTACCGGCCAGCATAGCGGAAATTACCCCGAGCAACAACCGAGCGGTGAGAGTAACGCCACACCTCTGTACCGGCCAGCATAGCGGAAATTACCCCGAGCAACAACCGAGCGGTGAGAGTAACGCCACACCTCTGTACCGGCCACCATAGCGGAAATTACCCCGAGCAACAACCGAGCGGTGAGAGTAACGCCACACCTCTGTACCGGCCAGCATAGCGGAAATTACCCCGAGCAACAACCGAGCGGTGAGAGTAACGCCACACCTCTGTACCGGCCAGCATAGCGGAAATTACCCCGAGCAACAACCGAGCGGTGAGAGTAACGCCACACCTCTGTACCGGCCAGCATAGCGGAAATTACCCCGAGCAACAACCGAGCGGTGAGAGTAACGCCACACCTCTGTACCGGCCAGCATAGCGGAAATTACCCCGAGCAACAACCGAGCGGTGAGAGTAACGCCACACCTCTGTACCGGCCAGCATAGCGGAAATTACCCCGAGCAACAACCGAGCGGTGAGAGTAACGCCACACCTCTGTACCGGCCAGCATAGCGGAAATTACCCCGAGCAAAAAACCACAACGTGTGCATTCATACAGGGTCGGATACGGGATACCTGCATCCCAAATGCTTCACTACGCAACAGAGGCGCAGTAGGCAGGTAACGCTAATCCTAACCCTCCCAGTATGTCTGTGTTATGGGATTCCAGCGTCGGCATTCTGACTGCCTCGATCCTAACTACATCACCTCATATTCCTATCAGTTGGGGTTATAACGAATAAGAAACACATTTGTTCCTCAATTTGAGCTCACAATAAGCTGTGGAAGAGTCGTCTGGCTTCTGCCATGTTGTTACTCTCTCACACTTACCTAATGCTTGGCAGAGAATGCTGGAACGCTATCCGCTATGCAGCATGAACACTGACAGTCTAACAGACAGCATATAGCCACATTGTATACTGACAGTCTAACAGACAGTACATAACCACACCGTATACTGACAGTAACAGACAGCACATAACCACATTGTATACCAACAGTCTAACAGACAGCACATAACCACATTGTATACCAGCAGTCTAACAGACAGCACATATCCACATTGTATACCAGCAGTCTAACAGACAGCACATATCCACATTTTATACCAGCAGTCTAACAGACAGCACATATCCACATTTTATACCAGCAGTCTAACAGACAGCACATATCCACATTGTATACCAGCAGTCTAACAGACAGCACATATCCACGTTGTATACCAACAGTCTAACAGACAGCACATAACCACACCGTATACTGACAGTAACAGACAGCACATAACCACATTGTATACCAACAGTCTAACAGACAGCACATAACCACATTGTATACCGACAGTCTAACAGACAGCACATAACCACATTGTATACCAGCAGTCTGACAGCACATATCCACATTGTATACCAGCAGTCTGACAGCACATATCCACATTGTATACCAACAGTCTAACAGACAGCACATAACCACATTGTATACCAGCAGTCTGACAGCACATATCCACATTGTATACCAGCAGTCTGACAGCACATATCCACATTGTATACCAACAGTCTAACAGACAGCACATATCCACGTTGTATACCAACAGTCTAACAGACAGCACATAACCACACCGTATACTGACCGCCAGGATTCATCTCCAGCCTGTTAGAATGCTCGCCACAGGTTCTATTCCCACTCTACGGGTGTTGTGGACAGCCATGAGTCGGAATAGCCCTGGCGCAGCTGTTGGCATTCTCGGCGGTCGGGATCACGGCGTCTGTATTCTGACCACCGGGATATTAACTACATCCCATTGTCTCAGAAACCCTAACCATGATAGTATCAATCTTATCAGTGCGGTAACGGCACGAGTGCATGGCGACCTTTATACCTTATAACATGTATCCCCAGACTGCCGGAAATTGCTTGGTGACCTACCAAAATTAGAATGGCAAATACTACAGCCTGTTCATCTAATATACCATGTGCACTTCAGAGGAGAGTAATGACTGTTTGATCAGAAACAAAACTGCAGCAATAAACACACACACACTTACTGTTCTGTATAAACACAATTTACTAATAAAACAGACCAGGGGCCAAATGTGATCTAATAGAGGGAGAGGTAAGTGGCAGCGAGATCAGCCTGGTTCTGCAGTGTGAGTGATGGCCACTTACCAACTCTCTCACTTCCTGACACTCTCCCTCTATTACATTTGGCCCCAGGTTTCAAAACAGTTTGATTTGCAATAGGTCCGGCAGCGGTGATAAAATTAAGGGACTATTTGGATGTGGCTCTTCACGCTCCCGCGTCTGAAGGCGGCGCTGTGTATCTGTATGAATACAATTTGTTGTCCGCTCCTCCACTCAGGATCAGCTGTGGGAGAAAGGGTGTAAGTATCAGAGCAGTACAGACTTCTAGCTCATGTGCAGCACTGTACTCACCCCGGGTTCTGTCCAGTCAACAGCAAGAACTTTATCCTCATGTGCAGCTAAATCGTAGAGAGGAGCCTTACAGCTGGGGGCAGAGAAGCGACAATCAGACGTTATTTATACACAGGTGCACGGCGCTGTACAATACTGTATGGGGGCAGAGAAGTGACAATCAGACGTTATTTATACACAGGTGCACGGCGCTGTACAATACTGTATGGGGGCAGAGAAGCGACAATCAGACGTTATTTATACACAGGTGCACGGTGCTGTACAACACTGTATGGGGGCAGAGAAGCGACAATCAGACGTTATTTATACACAGGTGCACGGTGCTGTACATTACTGTATGGGGGCAGAGAAGTGACAATCAGACGTTATTTATACACAGGTGCACGGTGCTGTACAATACTGTATGGGGGCAGAGAAGCGACAATCAGACGTTATTTATACACAGGTGCACGGTGCTGTACAATACTGTATGGGGGCAGAGAAGCGACAATCAGACGTTATTTATACACAGGTGCACGGTGCTGTACATTACTGTATGGGGGCAGAGAAGCGACAATCAGACGTTATTTATACACAGGTGCACGGTGCTGTACATTACTGTATGGGGGCAGAGAAGTGACAATCAGACGTTATTTATACACAGGTGCACAGTGCTGTACATTACTGTATGGGGGCAGAGAAGTGACAATCAGACGTTATTTATACACAGGTGCACGGCGCTGTACAATACTGTATGGGGGCAGAGAAGTGACAATCAGACGTTATTTATACACAGGTGCACGGTGCTGTACAACACTGTATGGGGGCAGAGAAGCGACAATCAGACGTTATTTATACACAGGTGCACGGTGCTGTACAACACTGTATGGGGGCAGAGAAGTGACAGACGTTATTTATACACAGGTGCACGGTGCTGTACAACACTGTATGGGGGCAGAGAAGCGACAATCAGACGTTATTTATAAAACGATGCACGGCGCTGTACAACACTGTATGGGGGCAGAGAAGTGACAGACGTTATTTATACACAGGTGCACGGTGCTGTACAACACTGTATGGGGGCAGAGAAGCGACAATCAGACGTTATTTATACACAGGTGCACGGTGCTGTACAATACTGTATGGGGGCAGAGAAGTGACAATCAGACGTTATTTATACACAGGTGCACGGTGCTGTACAATACTGTATGGGGGCAGAGAAGTGACAATCAGACATTATTTATACACAGGTGCACGGTGCTGTACAATACTGTATGGGGGCAGAGAAGTGACAATCAGACGTTATTTATACACAGGTGCACGGTGCTGTACAATACTGTATGGGGGCAGAGAAGTGACAATCAGACGTTATTTATACACAGGTGCACGGTGCTGTACAATACTGTATGGGGGCAGAGAAGTGACAATCAGACGTTATTTATACACAGGTGCACGGTGCTGTACAATACTGTATGGGGGCAGAGAAGTGACTATCAGACGTTATTTATACACAGGTGCACGGTGCTGTACATTACTGTATGGGGGCAGAGAAGTGACAATCAGACTTTCTCTAACGTCCTAGTGGATGCTGGGAACTCCGAAAGGACCATGGGGAATAGCGGCTCCGCAGGAGACTGGGCACAACTAAAAGAAAGCTTTTAGACTACCTGGTGTGCACTGGCTCCTCCCACTATGACCCTCCTCCAAGCCTCAGTTAGATTTTGTGCCCGGCTGAGCAGGATGCACACTAGGGGCTCTCCTGAGCTCCTAGAAAGAAAGTTTATTTTAGGTTTTTTATTTTACAGTGAGACCTGCTGGCAACAGGCTCACTGCATCGAGGGACTAAGGGGAGAAGAAGCGAACCTACCTGCTTGCAGCCGGATTGGGCTTCTTAGGCTACTGGACACCATTAGCTCCAGAGGGATCGACCGCATGGAACTGGCCTTGGTGTTCGTTCCCGGAGCCGCGCCGCCGTCCCCCTTACAGAGCCAGAAGCAAGAAGAGGTCCGGAAAATCGGCGGCAGAAGACATCAGTCTTCACCAAGGTAGCGCACAGCACTGCCGCTGTGCGCCATTGCTCCTCATACACACTTCACACTCCGGTCACTGAGGGTGCAGGGCGCTAGGGGGGGGCGCCCTGAGCAGCAATAAAAACACCTTGGCTGGCAAATTATCACATATATAGCCTCTGGGGCTATATATTGTGATATAATACCCCTGCCAGAATCCATATAAAAGCGGGAGAAAAGTCAGCGAAAAAGGGGCGGAGCTATCTCCCTCAGCACACTGGCGCCATTTTCTCTTCACAGTGCTGTACAATACTGTATGGGGGCAGAGAAGTGACAATCAGACGTTATTTATACACAGGTGCACGGTGCTGTACATTACTGTATGGGGGCAGAGAAGTGACAATCAGACGTTATTTATAAAACGATGCACGGCGCTGTACAATACTGTATGGGGGCATTACTAGGAGAGAGGTACGTTCCATACATGTGCTGGTGCACGGCGCTGTACAATACCGTACGGGGACATTACTAGGAGAGAGGTACGTTCCATACATGTGCTGGTGCACGGCGCTGTACAATACCGTACGGGGGCATTACTAGGAGAGAGGTACGTTCCATACATGTGCTGGTGCACGGCACTGTACAATACCGTACGGGGGCATTATTAGAAGAGAGGTACGTTCCATACATGTGCTGGTGCACGGCGCTGTACAATACCGTACGGGGACATTACTAGGAGAGAGGTACGTTCCATACATGTGCTGGTGCACGGCGCTGTACAATACCATACGGGGGCATTACTAGGAGAGAGGTACGTTCGGTGCACGGCGCTGTACAATACCGTACGGGGGCATTGCTAGGAGAGAGGTACGTTCCATACATGTGCTGGTGCACGGCGCTGTACAATACCGTACGGGGGCATTACTAGGAGAGAGGTACGTTCCATACATGTGCTGGTGCACGGCGCTGTACAATACCGTACGGGGGCATTACTAGGAGAGAGGTACGTTCCATACATGTGCTGGTGCACGGCGCTGTACAATACCATACGGGGGCATTACTAGGAGAGAGGTACGTTCCATACATGTGCTGGTGCACGGCGCTGTACAATACCGTACGGGGGCATTACTAGGAGAGAGGTACGTTCCATACATGTGCTGGTGCACGGCGCTGTACAATACCGTACGGGGGCATTACTAGGAGAGAGGTACGTTCCATACATGTGCTGGTGCACGGCGCTGTACAATACCGTACGGGGGCATTACTAGGAGAGAGGTACGTTCCATACATGTGCTGGTGCACGGCGCTGTACAATACCGTACGGGGGCATTACTAGGAGAGAGGTACGTTCCATACATGTGCTGGTGCACGGCGCTGTACAATACCGTACGGGGGCATTACTAGGAGAGAGGTACGTTCCATACATGTGCTGGTGCACGGCGCTGTACAATACCGTACGGGGGCATTATTAGAAGAGAGGTACGTTCCATACATGTGCTGGTGCACGGCGCTGTACAATACCGTACGGGGGCATTACTAGGAGAGAGGTACGTTCCATACATGTGCTGGTGCACGGCGCTGTACAATACCGTACGGGGGCATTACTAGGAGAGAGGTACGTTCCATACATGTGCTGGTGCACGGCGCTGTACAATACCGTACGGGGGCATTACTAGGAGAGAGGTACGTTCCATACATGTGCTGGTGCACGGCGCTGTACAATACCGTACGGGGGCATTATTAGAAGAGAGGTACGTTCCATACATGTGCTGGTGCACGGCGCTGTACAATACCGTACGGGGGCATTACTAGGAGAGAGGTACGTTCCATACATGTGCTGGTGCACGGCGCTGTACAATACCGTACGGGGGCATTACTAGGAGAGAGGTACGTTCCATACATGTGCTGGTGCACGGCGCTGTACTTTACCGTACGGGGGCATTACTAGGAGAGAAGTGCGTTCCATACATGTGCTGGTGCACGGCGCTGTACAATACCGTACGGGGGCATTACTAGGAGAGAGGTACGTTCCATACATGTGCTGGTGCACGGCACTGTACAATACCGTACGGGGGCATTACTAGGAGAGAGGTACGTTCCATACATGTGCTGGTGCACGGCGCTGTACAATACCGTACGGGGGCATTACTAGGAGAGAGGTACGTTCCATACATGTGCTGGTGCACGGCGCTGTACAATACGGTATGGAGGCATTACTAGGAGAGAGGTACGTTCCATACATGTGCTGGTGCACGGCGCTGTACAATACCGTACGGGGGCATTACTAGGAGAGAGGTACGTTCCATACATGTGCTGGTGCACGGCGCTGTACAATACCGTACGGGGGCATTACTAGGAGAGAGGTACGTTCCATACATGTGCTGGTGCACGGCGCTGTACAATACCGTACGGGGGCATTACTAGGAGAGAGGTACGTTCCATACATGTGCTGGTGCACGGCGCTGTACAATACCGTACGGGGGCATTACTAGGAGAGAGGTACGTTCCATACATGTGCTGGTGCACGGCGCTGTACAATACCGTACGGGGGCATTACTAGGAGAGAGGTACGTTCCATACTTGTGCACGGCGCTGTACAATACCGTACGGGGGCATTACTAGGAGAGAGGTACGTTCCATACATGTGCTGGTGCACGGCGCTGTACAATACCATACGGGGGCATTACTAGGAGAGGTACGTTCCATACATGTGCTGGTGCACGGCGCTGTACAATACCGTACGGGGGCATTACTAGGAGAGAGGTACGTTCCATACATGTGCTGGTGCACGGCGCTGTACAATACCATACGGGGGCATTACTAGGAGAGGTACGTTCCATACATGTGCTGGTGCACGGCGCTGTACAATACCGTACGGGGGCATTACTAGGAGAGAGGTACGTTCCATACATGTGCTGGTGCACGGCGCTGTACAATACCGTACGGGGGCATTACTAGGAGAGAGGTACGTTCCATACATGTGCTGGTGCACGGCGCTGTACAATACCGTACGGGGGCATTACTAGGAGAGAAGTGCGTTCCATACATGTGCTGGTGCACGGCGCTGTACAATACCGTACGGGGGCATTACTAGGAGAGAGGTACGTTCCATACATGTGCTGGTGCACGGCGCTGTACAATACGGTATGGAGGCATTACTAGGAGAGAGGTACGTTCCATACATGTGCTGGTGCACGGCGCTGTACAATACCGTACGGGGGCATTACTAGGAGAGAGGTACGTTCCATACATGTGCTGGTGCACGGCGCTGTACAATACGGTATGGAGGCATTACTAGGAGAGAGGTACGTTCCATACATGTGCTGGTGCACGGCGCTGTACAATACCGTACGGGGGCATTACTAGGAGAGAGGTACGTTCCATACATGTGCTGGTGCACGGCGCTGTACAATACCGTACGGGGGCATTACTAGGAGAGAGGTACGTTCCATACATGTGCTGGTGCACGGCGCTGTACAATACCGTACGGGGGCATTACTAGGAGAGGTGCGTTCCATACATGTGCTGGTGCACGGCGCTGTACAATACCGTACGGGGGCATTACTAGGAGAGGTACGTTCCATACATGTGCTGGTGCACGGCGCTGTACAATACCGTACGGGGGCATTACTAGGAGAGGTACGTTCCATACATGTGCTGGTGCACGGCGCTGTACAATACCGTACGGGGGCATTACTAGGAGAGGTACGTTCCATACATGTGCTGGTGCACGGCACTGTACAATACCGTACGGGGGCATTACTAGGAGAGAGGTACGTTCCATACATGTGCTGGTGCACGGCACTGTACAATACCGTACGGGGGCATTACTAGGAGAGAGGTACGTTCGGTGCACGGCGCTGTACAATACCGTACGGGGGCATTACTAGGAGAGAGGTACGTTCCATACATGTGCTGGTGCACGGCGCTGTACAATACCGTACGGGGGCATTACTAGGAGAGAGGTACGTTCCATACATGTGCTGGTGCACGGCGCTGTACAATACCGTACGGGGGCATTACTAGGAGAGAGGTACGTTCCATACATGTGCTGGTGCACGGCGCTGTACAATACCGTACGGGGACATTACTAGGAGAGAGGTACGTTCCATACATGTGCTGGTGCACGGCACTGTACAACACCGTACGGGGACATTACTAGGAGAGAGGTACGTTCCATACATGTGCTGGTGCACGGCGCTGTACAATACCGTACGGGGGCATTACTAGGAGAGAGGTACGTTCCATACATGTGCTGGTGCACGGCGCTGTACAATACCGTACGGGGGCATTACTAGGAGAGAGGTACGTTCCATACATGTGCTGGTGCACGGCGCTGTACAATACCGTACGGGGGCATTACTAGGAGAGAGGTACGTTCCATACTTGTGCTGGTACACGGCGCTGTACAATACCGTACGGGGGCATTACTAGGAGAGAGGTACGTTCGGTGCACGGCGCTGTACAATACCGTACGGGGGCATTACTAGGAGAGAGGTACGTTCCATACATGTGCTGGTACACGGCGCTGTACAATACCGTACGGGGGCATTACTAGGAGAGAGGTACGTTCCATACATGTGCTGGTGCACGGCGCTGTACAATACCGTACGGGGGCATTACTAGGAGAGAGGTACGTTCCATACTTGTGCTGGTGCACGGCGCTGTACAATACCATACGGGGGCATTACTAGGAGAGAGGTACGTTCCATACATGTGCTGGTGCACGGCGCTGTACAATACCGTACGGGGGCATTACTAGGAGAGAGGTACGTTCCATACATGTGCTGGTGCACGGCGCTGTACAATACCGTACGGGGGCATTACTAGGAGAGAGGTACGTTCCATACATGTGCTGGTGCACGGCGCTGTACAATACCGTACGGGGGCATTACTAGGAGAGAGGTACGTTCCATACATGTGCTGGTGCACGGCGCTGTACAATACCGTACGGGGGCATTACTAGGAGAGAGGTACGTTCCATACATGTGCTGGTGCACGGCGCTGTACAATACCATACGGGGACATTACTAGGAGAGAGGTACGTTCCATACATGTGCTGGTGCACGGCACTGTACAACACCGTACTGGGGCATTACTAGGAGAGAGGTACGTTCGGTGCACGGCGCTGTACAATACCGTACGGGGGCATTACTAGGAGAGAGGTACGTTCCATACATGTGCTGGTACACGGCGCTGTACAATACCGTACGGGGGCATTACTAGGAGAGAGGTACGTTCCATACATGTGCTGGTGCACGGCGCTGTACAATACCGTACGGGGGCATTACTAGGAGAGAGGTACGTTCCATACATGTGCTGGTGCACGGCGCTGTACAATACCGTACGGGGGCATTACTAGGAGAGAGGTACGTTCCATACATGTGCTGGTGCACGGCGCTGTACAATACCGTACGGGGGCATTACTAGGAGAGAAGTGCGTTCCATACATGTGCTGGTGCACGGCGCTGTACAATACCGTACGGGGGCATTACTAGGAGAGGTACGTTCCATACATGTGCTGGTGCACGGCGCTGTACAATACCGTACGGGGGCATTACTAGGAGAGAGGTACGTTCCATACATGTGCTGGTGCACGGCGCTGTACAATACCGTACGGGGGCATTACTAGGAGAGAAGTGCGTTCCATACATGTGCTGGTGCACGGCGCTGTACAATACCGTACGGGGGCATTACTAGGAGAGAGGTACGTTCCATACATGTGCTGGTGCACGGCGCTGTACAATACCGTACGGGGGCTTTACTAGGAGAGAGGTACGTTCCATACATGTGCTGGTGCACGGCGCTGTACAATACCGTACGGGGGCATTACTAGGAGAGAGGTACGTTCCATACATGTGCTGGTGCACGGCGCTGTACAATACCGTACGGGGGCATTACTAGGAGAGAGGTACGTTCCATACATGTGCTGGTGCACGGCGCTGTACAATACCGTACGGGGGCATTACTAGGAGAGAGGTACGTTCCATACATGTGCTGGTGCACGGCACTGTACAATACCATACGGGGGCATTACTAGGAGAGAGGTACGTTCCATACATGTGCTGGTGCACGGCGCTGTACAATACCGTACGGGGGCATTACTAGGAGAGATGTGCGTTCCATACATGTGCTGGTGCACGGCGCTGTACAATACCGTACGGGGGCATTACTAGGAGAGAGGTACGTTCCATACATGTGCTGGTGCACGGCGCTGTACAATACCGTACGGGGACATTACTAGGAGAGAGGTACGTTCCATACATGTGCTGGTGCACGGCGCTGTACAATACCATACGGGGGCATTACTAGGAGAGAGGTACGTTCCATACATGTGCTGGTGCACGGCGCTGTACAATACCGTACGGGGGCATTACTAGGAGAGAGGTACGTTCCATACATGTGCTGGTGCACGGCGCTGTACAATACCGTACGGGGGCATTACTAGGAGAGAGGTACGTTCCATACATGTGCTGGTGCACGGCGCTGTACAATACCGTACGGGGGCATTACTAGGAGAGAGGTACGTTCCATACATGTGCTGGTGCACGGCGCTGTACAATACCGTACGGGGGCATTACTAGGAGAGAGGTACGTTCCATACATGTGCTGGTGCACGGCGCTGTACAATACCGTACGGGGGCATTACTAGGAGAGAGGTACGTTCCATACATGTGCTGGTGCACGGCGCTGTACAATACCGTACGGGGGCATTACTAGGAGAGAGGTACGTTCCATACATGTGCTGGTGCACGGCGCTGTACAATACCATACGGGTGCATTATTAGAAGAGAGGTACGTTCCATACATGTGCTGGTGCACGGCGCTGTACAATACCGTACGGGGGCATTACTAGGAGAGAGGTACGTTCCATACATGTGCTGGTGCACGGCGCTGTACAATACCGTACGGGGGCATTACTAGGAGAGAGGTACGTTCCATACATGTGCTGGTGCACGGCGCTGTACAATACCGTACGGGGGCATTACTAGGAGAGAAGTGCGTTCCATACATGTGCTGGTGCACGGCGCTGTACAATACCGTACGGGGGCATTACTAGGAGAGAGGTACGTTCCATACATGTGCTGGTGCACGGCGCTGTACAATACCGTACGGGGGCATTACTAGGAGAGAGGTACGTTCCATACATGTGCTGGTGCACGGCGCTGTACAATACCGTACGGGGGCATTACTAGGAGAGAAGTGCGTTCCATACATGTGCTGGTGCACGGCACTGTACAATACCGTACGGGGGCATTACTAGGAGAGGTACGTTCCATACATGTGCTGGTGCACGGCGCTGTACAATACCGTACGGGGGCATTACTAGGAGAGAGGTACGTTCCATACATGTGCTGGTGCACGGCGCTGTACAATACCGTACGGGGGCATTACTAGGAGAGAGGTACGTTCCATACATGTGCTGGTGCACGGCGCTGTACAATACCGTACGGGGGCATTACTAGGAGAGAGGTACGTTCCATACATGTGCTGGTGCACGGCGCTGTACAATACCGTACGGGGGCATTATTAGAAGAGAGGTACGTTCCATACATGTGCTGGTGCACGGCGCTGTATAATACCGTACGGGGACATTACTAGGAGAGAGGTACGTTCGGTGCACGGCGCTGTACAGTCTAGAACAGGGGTGGGCAATTATTTCAGCTGTGGGGCCGCTTAACACTTCCAGCGAATATTCGAGGGCAACACACAAAATACTCAAAAAGAGATCCTTTTTACACATTACGGCAGACAGCGTACCCCCTTTTTACACATTATGGCAGACCGCGTCCCCTTTTTACACATTACGGCAGACAGCGTCCCCTTTTCTCTGACGTCCTAGTGGATGCTGGGAACTCCGTAAGGACCATGGGGAATAGCGGGCTCCGAAGGAGGCTGGGCACTCTAGAAAGATTTATGACTACCTGGTGTGCACTGGCTCCTCCCACTATGACCCTCCTCCAAGCCTCAGTTAGATTTTGTGCCCGGCCGAGGTTGGATGCACACTAGGGGCTCTCCTGAGCCCTTAGAAAGAAAGTATATAATTAGGTTTTTTATTTTACAGTGAGACCTGCTGGCAACAGGCTCACTGCAGCGAGGGACTAAGGGGAGAAGAAGCGAACCTACCTGCTTGCAGCCACCTTGGGCTTCTTAGGCTACTGGACACCATTAGCTCCAGAGGGATCGACCGCATGGAACTGGCCTTGGTGTTCGGTCCCGGAGCCGCGCCGCCGTCCCCCTTACAGAGCCAGAAGCAAGAAGAGGTCCGGAAAATCGGCGGCAGAAGACATCAGTCTTCACCAAGGTAGCGCACAGCACTGCAGCTGTGCGCCATTGCTCCTCACACACACTTCACACTCCGGTCACTGAGGGTGCAGGGCGCTGGGGGGGGGCGCCCTGAGAAGCAATTATAACACCTTGGCTGGCAAAAATACCACAATATATAGCCCCAGAGGCTATATATGTGGAAAATACCCCTGCCAGAATCCAGAAAAAAGCGGGAGAATAGTCCGCGGTAAAGGGGCGGAGCTATCTCCTGCAGCACACTGGCGCCATTTCTCCTTCACAGATCCGCTGGAAGGAAGCTCCCTGGCTCTCCCCTGCAGTCTACACTACAGAAAAGGGTAAAAAAAGAGAGGGGGGGCACTAAATTTAGGCGCTGTATAAATTATATAGAAAAAGCAGCTATAGGGGACATAACTCAGTTAGTCCCTGCATTATATAGCGCTCTGGTGTGTGCTGGCATACTCTTACTCTGTCCCCCCAAAGGGCTTTTGTGGGTCCTGTCCTCTGTTGGAGCATTCCTTGTGTGTGTGCGGTGTGTCGGTACGGCTGTGTCGACATGTTTGATGAGGATAATGATGTGGAGACGGAGCAGATGCCTTTAGAAGGGATGTCACCCCCTGCGGGGTAGACACCTGAGTGGTTGAGCTTATGGAAAAAAATGAGTGCACGTATAGACTCCTTACATAAGAAATTTGACGACATGCCAAATGTGGAACAAGCTGACTTCTCAGCTCGTGCCTGTCCAGGCGTCGCACAGGTCATCAGGGGCTCTAAAACGCCCGCTACCTCAGATCGCAGACCCAGATGTCGACACTGATACTGACACCAGTGTCGACGACGATGAGTCTAACCTGATGCCCACTAAGGCCATTCACTGCATGATTGAGGCAATGAAAGAGGTGTTACACATTTCTGATATAACTACAGGTACCACTAAAAAGGGTATTATGTTTGGGGAGAAAAAACTACCCGTAGTTTTTCCCCCATCAGATGAATTAAATGAAGTGTGTGAAGAAGCGTGGGCTTTCCCTGATAAAAAATTGGTAATTCCTAAGAAGGTACTAATGGCGTTCCCTTTCCCGCCAGAGGATAGGTCACGTTGGGAAACTCCCCCTAGGGTGGATAAAGCGCTCACACGTTTGTCTAAAAAGGTGGCACTACCGTCTCCGGATACGGCCGCCCTCAAGGAACCTGCTGATAGAAAGCAGGAGGCGATCCTGAAGTCTGTATACACACACTCAGGCATTATACTTAGGCCAGCTATTGCGTCAGCATGGATGTGCAGTGCTGCCGCTGCGTGGTCAGATTCCCTGTCAGAAAATATTGACACCCTAGACAGGGACACTATTCTGCTAACCATAGAGCATATAAAAGACTCAGTCTTATACATGAGAGATGCACAGAGGGAAATCTGCCGACTGGCATCTAAAGTAAGTGCACTGTCAATTTCTGCCAGGAGAGGCTTATGGACTCGCCAGTGGACAGGAGATGCAGATTCAAAAAATCACATGGAAGTGTTACCATATAAGGGTGAGGAATTATTTGGGGATGGTCTCTCGGACCTAGTTTCCACAGCAACGTCTGGGAAGTCAGCATTTTTACCCCATGTCCACTCACAGCCTAAGAAGGCGCCGTTTTATCAGGTTCAGTCCTTTCGGACCCAGAAAAACAGGCGTGGAGAAGGCGGGTCTTTTCTATCCAGAGGCAGAGGTAGGGGAAAAAGGCTGCAACAAACAGCAGGTTCCCAGGAGCAAAAGTCCTCCCCCGCTTCTTCTGCCAAGTCCGCCGCATGACGGTGGGGCTCCACAGGCGGAGCCAGGTACGGTGGGGGGCCGCCTCAAGAGTTTCAGCGATCAGTGGGCTCGCTCACAGGTGGATCCCTGGATCCTTCAAATAGTATCTCAGGGGTACAAACTGGAATTCGAGGCGTCTCCACCCCACCGGTTCCTAAAATCTGCCTTGCCGATTGCTCCCTCAGACAGGGAGGCGGTGCTAGCGGCAATTCACAAGCTGTATTCCCAGCAGGTGATAATCAAGGTACCCCTACTTCAACAAGGCCGGGGTTACTATTCCACAATGTTTGTGGTACCGAAACCGGACGGTTCGGTGAGACCCATTTTAAATTTGAAATCCTTGAACACATACATAAAAAAAATTCAAGTTCAAGATGGAATCGCTCAGGGCGGTTATTGCGAGCCTGGACGAGGGGGATTACATGGTATCCCTGGACATCAAGGATGCTTACTTGCATGTCCCCATTTACCATCCTCACCAGGAGTACCTCAGATTTGTGGTACAGGATTGCCATTACCAATTCCAGACGCTGCCGTTTGGACTGTCCACGGCACCGAGGGTATTTACCAAGGTTATGGCGGAAATGATGATACTCCTTAGAAAAAAGGGAGTTTTAATTATCCCGTACTTGGACGATCTCCTAATAAAAGCGAGGTCCAAGGAACAGTTGGTGGGAGTAGCACTATCTCAGGAGGTGCTGCACCAGCACGGCTGGATTCTGAATATCCCGAAGTCACAGCTGGTTCCGACGACACGGCTACTGTTCCTGGGTATGATTCTGGATACAGTCCAGAAAAAAGTGTTTCTCCCGGAGGAGAAAGCCAGGGAGTTGTCATCTCTAGTCAGAGACCTCCTGAAACCAAAACAGGTATCAGTGCATCGCTGCACGCGGGTCCTGGGAAAGATGGTGGCTTCTTACGAAGCAATTCCCTTCGGCAGGTTCCATGCCAGAATCTTTCAGTGGGACCTGTTGGACCAGTGGTCCGGATCGCATCTTCAGATGCATCGCTTAATAACCCTGTCTCCAAGAACCAGGGTGTCTATACTGTGGTGGCTGCAGAGTGCCCATCTTCTAGAGGGCCGCAGGTTCGGCATACAGGACTGGGTCCTGGTGACCACGGATGCCAGCCTTCGAGGCTGGGGGGCAGTCACACAGGGAAGAAACTTCCAAGGACTATGGTCGAGTCAGGAGACTTCCCTTCACATAAATATTCTGGAACTAAGGGCCATCTACAATGCCCTAAGTCAAGCAAAATCCCTGCTCCTACACCAGCCGGTGCTGATCCAGTCAGGCAACATCACAGCAGTCGCCCATGTAAATCGACAGGGCGGCACAAGAAGCAGGATGGCGATGGCAGAAGCCACAAGAATCCTCCGATGGGCGGAGAATCATGTACTAGCACTGTCAGCAGTGTTCATTCCGGGAGCGGACAACTGGGAAGCAGACTTCCTCAGCAGACACGACCTCCACCCGGGAGAGTGGGGACTTCATCCAGAAGTCTTCCAGATGCTGGTAAACCGTTGGGAAAAACCACAGGTGGACATGATGGCGTCCCGCCTCAACAAAAAGTTAAAAAGATATTGCGCCAGGTCAAGGGACCCTCAGGCGGTAGCTGTGGACGCTCTAGTGACACCGTGGGTGTACCAGTCGGTTTATGTGTTCCCTCCTCTGCCTCTCATACCAAAGGTATTGAGAATAATAAGAAAGCTCTTGTGGTTCCGGATTGGCCAAGACGAGCGTGGTACCCGGAACTTCAAGAGATGCTCTCAGAGGACCCGTGGCCTCTACCGCTCAGACAGGACCTGCTACAGCAGGGGCCCTGTCTGTTCCAAGACTTACCACGGCTGCGTTTGACGGCATGGCGGTTGAACACCGGATCCTAAAGGAAAAGGGTATTCCGGAAGAAGTCATTCCTACGCTTATTAAGGCCAGGAAAGATGTTACGGCAAAGCATTATCACCGCATATGGCGGAAATATGTTGCATGGTGCGAGGCCAAAAAGGCCCCAACAGAGGAATTTCAACTAGGTCGATTTCTGCTTTTCCTGCAAGCAGGAGTGAATATGGGCCTAAAACTAGGCTCCATTAAAGTACAGATCTCGGCTCTGTCGATTTTCTTTCAAAAAGAACTAGCTTCAGTACCTGAAGTTTAGACATTTGTAAAAGGAGTGCTGCATATTCAGCCCCCGTTTGTGCCTCCTGTGGCACCTTGGGATCTCAACGTGGTGTTGAGTTTCTTAAAATCACATTGGTTTGAGCCACTAAAAACCGTGGATCTGAAATATCTCGCGTGGAAAGTGGTCATGTTATTGGCCTTGGCTTCGGCCAGGCGTGTGTCAGAATTGGCGGCTTTATCATGTAAAAGCCCTTATCTGATTTTCCATATGGATAGGGCAGAATTGAGGACTCGTCCCCAATTTCTCCCTAAGGTGGTGTCAGCGTTTCACCTGAACCAGCCTATTGTGGTGCCTGCGGCTACTAGGGATTTGGAGGACTCCAAGTTGCTAGACGTTGTCAGGGCCCTGAAAATATATGTTTCCAGGACGGCTGGAGTCAGAAAATCTGACTCGCTGTTTATCCTGTATGCACCCAACAAGCTGGGTGCTCCTGCTTCTAAGCAGTCTATTGCTCGCTGGATTTGTAGTACAATTCAGCTTGCACATTCTGTGGCAGGCCTGCCACAGCCAAAATCTGTAAATGCCCATTCCACAAGGAAGGTGGGCTCATCTTGGGCGGCTGCCCGAGGGGTCTCGGCTTTACAACTTTGCCGAGCAGCTACTTGGTCAGGAGCAAATACGTTTGTAAAATTCTACAAAATTGATACCCTGGCTGAGGAGGACCTGGAGTTCTCTCATTCGGTGCTGCAGAGTCATCCGCACTCTCCCGCCCGTTTGGGAGCTTTGGTATAATCCCCATGGTCCTTACGGAGTTCCCAGCATCCACTAGGACGTCAGAGAAAATAAGAATTTACTCACCGGTAATTCTATTTCTCGTAGTCCGTAGTGGATGCTGGGCGCCCATCCCAAGTGCGGATTGTCTGCATTACTTGTAAATAGTTATTGTTAACTAAAGGGTTATTGTTGAGCCATCTGTTGAGAGGCTCAGTTGTTTTCATACTGTCAAACTGGATATAGTATCACGAGTTGTACGGTGTGATTGGTGTGGCTGGTAAGAGTCTTACCCGGGATTCTAAATCCTTCCTTATTATGTCAGCTCGTCCGGGCACAGTGTCCTAACTGAGGCTTGGAGGAGGGTCATAGTGGGAGGAGCCAGTGCACACCAGGTAGTCATAAATCTTTCTAGAGTGCCCAGCCTCCTTCGGAGCCCGCTATTCCCCATGGTCCTTACGGAGTTCCCAGCATCCACTACGGACTATGAGAAATAGAATTACCGGTGAGTAAATTCTTATTTTTACACATTACGGCAGACAGCGTGCCCCCTTTTTACACATTACGACAGACAGCGTGCCCTTTTTACACATTACGACAGACAGCGTGCCCTTTTTACACATTACGACAAACAGCGTGCCCTTTTTACACATTACGACAGACAGCGTGCCCTTTTTACACATTACGACAGACAGCGTCCCCTTTTTACACATTACGGCAGACAGCGCCCCCATTTTTACACATTACGGCAGACAGCGCACCCGTTTTTACACATTACGGCAGACAGCGCCCCCGTTTTTACACATTACGGCAGACAGCGCACCCGTTTTTACACATTACGGCAGACAGCGCCCCCGTTTTTACACATTACGGCAGACAGCGCCCCCGTTTTTACACATTACGGCAGACAGCGCCCCCCGTTTTTGCACATTACAGCAGACAGCGCCCCCGTTTTTACACATTACAGCAGACAGCGCCCCCATTTTTACACATTACGGCAGACAGCGCCCCCGTTTTTACACATTACGGCAGACAGTCCCTACCCCCCTCCCCTAAACCCATATTGCAGTTTTTAACTCCCCTCCCTCCCCACCCCTAAACCTATATAGCAGCTAAAGCAGTGATCCAGGGGCTGGCTGGACAGGGGGTTTACCAGTTTGTCACAGTGGCAGACGATCCCCGCTGTCCGATGATCCGCGCTGCTGCCGGGCGGAGTCACTGCTGATGTGGCCTCTCCTGCTACCGCTCGCTGCCCGCCGCTTCCTCTCCTCACTGGCCGCCGCTCCTGCTCACTGCAGTGCCCGCCCCCGTGCCGCCCAGCGCATGATAACAGAGGAATTCTCGGTCAGCTGACCCTGTGACGTGACCGGGATTTCCTCAGCGGCGCCGCGTCTGAAAGCAGTGCAAAGACAAGCGGCATGTCGGGCCGCTTGTCATTGCACTCTGGTGGGGCACAGCGGGCCAGGCAGGATCGGTCTGCGGGCCGCATCCGGCCCGCGGGCCGCCTGTTGCCCACCCCTAGTCTAGAAGGATTAGGAACTGGCACCTCACACTACTATGGTGAATATTGGGTCCTCTGCGGAGAAGCTCTGTATAAATAACGGGGGTACATCAGACTTGATTTGTTGAATACGCTGAGTATATAGGGATCATCCTCACTCGTATATATAAAGGTTTGGCCAGTTAGCAGCTGCTGAGTATCACTACAAATACAGGCAACGCTGTGGCCATCGGTTCCGGTCTGCGCTTGGTGCACTAAAGATGGAACATTCTGTTGAAATGGTCAAATTGGGAAAACATTTTTATGTTCCTATAATATGCTGCAGGCAGCGATTCTCTGATCTCCACGGAACCCTAGTGACCCATACAGCTGCATCAGCTTCCCCGCACCCGTCGTGCAGATCGGTAACCATCGATGATCCGGCTAGGAACAGTGGAAATTCTGCATGTTATAAATGACCAGAATTGTGACGCACGAGACCATCTGTAGATCTATTGTATCAGTCGTTATCACTGTTATGACTCCATAGGAATCGCTGCTGCAGATAAAGGCGCTGATGCCGCGGTGACCAAGCGTTACACCGTGTACATTGCACTAAATATATCCATACGTCTCTCTTCATATTATATCCATCCCCATCAGTGACCCCTTCACCAACCCTACTGCCCCCATGAATGCCTCTGCCCCCCCCCCCCCATGCACCTCACCAAGTGTGCCTCTGACCCAGCTCTCCACAAGTGGCTCTGCCCACCAAATGCACCTAACATCTCCCTCCCCATATGTACCTCTGCACCCTGCCTCACCAAACGTGCCTCCGACCCCCCCACATGCCACTCTGCACCCTGCCTCACCAAACGTGCCTCCGACCCCCCCACATGCCACTCTGCACCCTGCCTCACCAATCGTGCCTCCAACACCCCCCCACACATGCTACTCTGCACCCTGCCTCACCAAACGTGCCCCCCCCCACACATGCTACTCTGCACCCTGCCTCACCAAACGTGCCTCCGACCCCCCCACATGCCACTCTGCCTCACCAAACGTGCCTCCGACCCCCCCACGCTACTCTGCACCCTGCCTCACCAGCGTGCCTCCGACCCCCCCACATGCCACTCTGCCTCACCAAACGTGCCTCCGACCCCCCCACATGCCACTCTGCACCCTGCCTCACCAAACGTGCCTCTGACCCCCCCACGCTACTCTGCACCCTGCCTCACCAGCGTGCCTCCGACCCCCCCCACATGCTACTCTGCACCCTTCCTCACCAAACGTGCCTCCGACCCCCCCACATGCCACTCTGCACCCTGCCTCACCAAACGTGTTTCCGACCCCCCCACATGCTACTCTGCACCCTGCCTCACCAGCGTGCCTCCGACCCCCCCACATGCTACTCTGCACCCTTCCTCACCAAACGTGCCTCCGACCCCCCCACATGCCACTCTGCACCCTGCCTCACCAAACGTGCCTCCGACCCCCCACATGCTACTCTGCACCCCGCCTCACCAAGCGTGCCTCCGACCCCCCCACATGCTACTCTGCACCCCGCCTCACCAAGCGTGCCTCCGACCCCCCCACATGCTACTCTGCACCCTGCCTCACCAGCGTGCCTCCGACCCCCCCCATGCTATTCTGCACCCTGCCTCACCAAACGTGCCTCCGACCACCCCACATGCTACTCTGCACCCTGCCTTACCAGCGTGCCTCCGACCCCCCCCCCCCCCACATGCTACTCTGCACCCTGCCTCACCAAACGTGCCTCCGACACCCCCCCACACATGCACCTCACCAAACGTGCCTCTGACCCCCCCACATGCTACTCTGCACCCTGCCTCACCAAACGTGCCTCCGACCACCCCACATGCTACTCTGCACCCTGCCTCACCAGCGTGCCTCCGACCCCCCCCCCCCACATGCTACTCTGCACCCTGCCTCACCAAACGTGCCTCCGACACCCCCCCACACATGCACCTCACCAAACGTGCCTCCGACCCCCCCACATGCTACTCTGCACCCTGCCTCACCAAACGTGCCTCCGACCCACCCCACATGCTACTCTGCACCCTGCCTCACCAAACGTGCCTCCGACACCCCCCCACACATGCACCTCACCAAACGTGCCTCTGACCCCCCACATGCTACTCTGCACCCTGCCTCACCAAACGTGCCTCCGACCCCCCCCCCACATATGCTACTCTGCACCCTCCCTCACCAAGCGTGCCTCCGACCCCCCCACATGCTACTCTGCACCCCGCCTCACCAAGCGTGCCTCCGACCCCCTTACATGCTACTCTGCACCCCGCCTCACCAAGCGTGCCTCCGACCCCCCACATGCTACTCTGCACCCCGCCTCATCAGCGTGCCTCCGACCCCCCCACATGCTACTCTGCACCCTTCCTCACCAAACGTGCCTCCGTTCCCCCCTCCCACATGCTACTTTGCACCCTGCCTCACCAAACGTGCCTCCAACCCCTCCACATGCTACTCTGCACCCTACCTCAAACGTGCATCCGTTCCCCCCTCCCACATGCTACTCTGCACCCTGCCTCACCAAGCGTGCCTCCGTGCCCCCCTCCCACATTCTACTCTGCACCCTGCCTCACCAAGCGTGCCTCCGTCCCCCCCACACATGCTACTCTGCACCTTGCCTCACCAAACGTGCCTCCGTCTTCCCCCACCCCACATGCTACTTTGCACCCTGCCTCACCAAGCGTGCCATCGACCCCCCCCCCCCCCCCCATAAAGCAATGAAACGCTGACACATGTGACCAGCCTGAGTGAGCTCTTTTTATATGCGTGGAGTGCCGCACCTGTGTACTGTATTATGTGCCGCACCTGTGTACTGTATTATGTGCCGCACCTGTGTACTGTATTATGTGCCGCACCTGTGTACTGTATTATGTGTTGCACCTGTGTACTGTGTACAGTCTTAGATAATGAGCACTTCTTGGTAAAGTCATTGGTTGGGTGCCCGAAAATAATTGAAAAAGTTTCTTGATTAATGGCCAAACTAGTCAGTAACATGGATCACTTTATTAAAGTTTACAACGTTTCGGACCACACAGATCCTCTCTCAAACAAGAGTTTGGAGTCCTGTTCAAGGAACTTTAGATAGAGATAGAGAGAGAGAGAGAGAGAGAGAGAGAGAGATCTATGTATCTCTATTTGTGCATGGCGCCGTGCTGCCAGATGTTGCACGCACTGGGCATACGGAACACATACAAGACATCTAGAAGAAACAAACCTTCTGGTGTCCCAGAGTTTCACTATGTTGTCAAGAGAGCCAGAGACAAGTTGTTGGTCATTAGAAGGCGACCACTGTACTGCGGTGACCCAGCCGGTGTGTGACGTCAGTGACAGCAGAACCAGAGATCCATCTACACAGAAACAATGCACACCACGTGGTTACTGACAGTGCTTAACAACTGGCTCTCATGCGGTCACACAGAGCGTATATATATATATATATATATATATATATATATATATAATTGGATTTTAATTCCTACCGGTAAATCCTTTTCTCCTAGTCCGTAGAGGATGCTGGGGACTCCAAAAGGACCATGTGGTATAGACGGGATCCGCAGGAGACATGGGCACACTAAAAAGACTTTGACTGGGTGTGAACTGGCTCCTCCCTCTATGCCCCTCCCCCAGACCTCAGTTATAGGAACTGTGCCCAGGAGAGACGGACATTTTGAGGAAAGGATTTTTGTTAAATTAAGGGCGAGATACATACCAGCTCACACCACACACATACCGTACAACCGGAGTAGCAGGAAACCAGATAACAGTATGACCTAACAGCAACAAGCTGAATATAACTGATACACAACCCACGTGTAACCAAACATAACCAGTATCAATACAACTGCAAGGAACAGTCCGCACTGGGATGGGCGCCCAGCATCTTCTATGGACTAGGAGAAAAGGATTAACCGGTAGGTATTAAAATCCTATTTTCTCTTATGTCCTAGAGGATGCTGGGGATTCCAAAAGGACCATGGGGTCTATACCAAAGCTCCAGAACAGGCAGGAGAGTGCGGACGACTCTGCAGCACCGATTGAGCAAACGTGAGGTCCTCATCAGCCAGGGTATCAAACTTGCAGAACTTAGCAAAGGTGTTTGAACCCAACGACGTAGCTGCTCGGCAAAGTTTGAGTGCAGAGACGCCTCGGGCAGCCGCCCAAGAAGAGCCCCCCTTCCTGGTAGAATGGTCCTTTACAGACTTCGGCAACTGTAGCCCAGCCGAAGAATGAGCTTGCTGAATCGTATTACAAATCCAGCGTGCAATAGTTTGCTTAGAAGCAGGATTTCCAATCTTGTTGGAAGCATACAGGACAAATAGAGCCTCTGTTTTCCTAGTAAGAGCTGTTCTGGCGACATAAACCTTCAAGGCTCTTACAACATCAAGAGATTTTGGAACCGCCACAGCATCCGTAGCCACAGGTACCACAATAGGTTGGTTTATGTGAAACGAAGAAACCACCTTCGGCAGAAATTGTTGACGAGTCCTCAATTCCGCTCTATCAGAATGAAAGACCAAATATGGGCTCTTGTGAGACAAAGCCGCCAACTCGGACACTCATTTAGCAGATGCCAGAGCCAAAAGCATGACCACTTTCCAAGTGAGAAACTTTACGTAAAGGTTCAAACCAGTGAGACATAAGAAACTGTAACGCCACTTCAAGGTCCCACGGCGCCACGGGTGGCACAAATGGAGGATGGATATGCAGCACTCCCTTCATGAAAGTCTGAACCTCAGGAAGGACGGCCAATTCTTTTTGAAAGAAAATAGATAAAGCCGAAATCTGCACTTTGATGGAACCCAATTTCAGGCCTGCATCCACGCCTGCCTGCAAAAAGTGGTGGAAACGACCCAAGTGAAACTCCTCCGCAGGAGCTGCCTTGGTTTCACACCAGGATACATACTTCCTCCAAATACGGTGATAATGTTTTGCCGTAACCTCCTTCCTAGCTTTAAGGAGAGTGGGAATGACCTCCCCAGGAATACCCTTACGAGCTAGGATCAACTTCCACGCCGTCAAACGCAGCAGCGGTAAATCCGGAAACACGCAGGGCCCCTGCAGTAACAGGTCCTCTCTTAGAGGAAGCGGCCAAGGATCTTCTACCAGCAATTCCTGAAGAACCGGATACCAAGCCCACCGTGGCCAATCTGGAACGACGAGTATTGCCTGAACCCCTGTTCGTCGTTCGATCCTCAGCACCTTTGGAATGAGAGGAAGCGGAGGGAACACATACACCGACCGAAACACCCACGGAGTTACCAGGGCATCCACTGCACTGGCTTGGGGGTCCCTTGACCTGGAACAATACCTCGGAAGCTTCTTGTTGAGGCGCGACGCCATCATATCTATCAGAGGAATTCCCCAACGCCTTGTCACTTCTGCAAATACCTCTTGATGAAGAGCCCACTCTCCCGGATGGAGATCGGGTCTGCTGAGGAAGTCTGCTTCCCAGTTGTCCACACCCGGGAGGAAGACTGCTGACAGAGCGCTCATGTGCTGTTCCGCCCAGCGAAAGATAGTTGTAGCCTCTGCCATTGCCGCCCTGCTCCTTGTTCCGCCTTGGCGGTTTACGTACCCCACCGCTGTTATGTTGTCCGACTGGATCAGGACAGGGAGACCCCGAAGAAGGTTCTTCGCTTGCAGCAGGCCGTTGTAAAGGGCTCTTAACTCGAGAACATTTATGTGGAGACAAGATTCCTGGCTTGACCACTTTCCCTGGAAATTTCTTCCTTGCGTGACCGCACCCCAGCTTTGGATACTTGCATCTGTTGTCAGCAGGACCCAGTCCTGGATCCCGAATTGGCTTCCCTCTAGAAGGTGAGAACCTTGCAGCCACCACAGGAGACAGATCCTGGCCCTGGAAGATAGACTTATTTTCCGGTGCATGTGCATCTGAGACCCAGACCATTTGTGCAGCAGATCCCACTGAAACACCCGGGCATGAAACCTGCCAAACAGAATGGCTTCGTAAGCCGCCACCATCTTCCCTAGTAACCGAGTGCATTGATGAATCGACACACTTGTCGGCCTCAGAAGCCCCATGACCATGGTCTGGATTTCCAGAGCTTTGTCCTCCGGAAGAAACACTCTCTGTAGTTCCGTGTCTAGGATCATGCCCAGGAAGGACAGCCGAGTGGACGGGATCAACTGAGACTTTGGCAAATTTAGAATCCAACCGTGATGTCGCAGAACCGACAGGGAGAGATCCACATTTCTCAACAACTGTTCCTTGGACCTCGCCTTTATCAGGAGATCGTCCAAGTACGGGATAATTGTGACCCCTTGCTTGCGAAGGAGCACCATCATCTCCGCCATTACCTTGGTGAAAACCCTCAGGGCCGTGGAAATCCCAAACGGCAACGTCTGAAATTGGTAATGACAATCCTGCACCGCAAATCTCAGGAAGGCTTGATGAGGAGGGTATATCGGGATGTGAAAGTAAGCATCCTTTATGTCGACTGACGCCATAAAATCCCCCCCTTCGAGGCTGGAGATCACCGCTTGAAGAGACTCCATCTTGAACATCTTCAAGTATGGATTGAGGGATTTTAGGTTCAGAATCTGTCTGACCGAGACGTCCGGCTTCGCCACGACAAAGAGGCTCGAATAGAACCCTTCCCCCCGTTGGGACGGGGGAACCGGCATAACGACCCTCTGTTGACACAACTTTTGTATCGCAGCCCTTACCACTTCTCTTTCGGGAAGATAAACTGGCACGGCCGACACGAAAAAACGGCGGGGGGCATCTCTTGAATCTCCAGTCTGTACCCTTGTGACACTATGTCTAAGACCCAAGGATCCAGGGCCGATTGAAACCAGACCTGACTGAAGAATCGGAGACGGCCCCCACCGGTACGGACTCCCGCAGGGGAGCCCCAGCGTCATGCGGTGGACTTAGTAGAGGCGGGGGAGGACTTTTGGTCCTGGGTGCCTGACACGGCGGGCGACCTCTTTCCCCTTCCTCTACCCTTTGAAGCGAGGAAGGACGAGCCCTTTCCTTTTTTGTATTTATTAGACCGAAAGGACTGCATCTGCTGATGGGGTGCCATCTTCTGTTGTGTGGGAACATAGGGAAGAAAAGATGACTTACCCGCAGTAGCGGTAGACACCAGGTCAGCAAGGCCGTCACAAAACAAAACACTACCTTTAAAAGGGAGAGCTTCCATATTCTTCTTGGAGTCGGCATCAGCATTCCATTGCTGAATCCACAGCGCCCTCCTGGCCGAGACCGCCATGGCATTGGCTCTTGATCCCAAGAGGCCAACATCCCTCGCCGCATCCTTCAGGTAATTTGCAGCATCCTTGATATAACCAAGCGTCAAAATAATATTATCCTTATCAAGGGTATCCATATCAGAAGCCAAATTTTCAGCCCACTTAGCAATAGCACTACTCACCCATACCGACGCCACAGCAGGTCTGAGCAATGCACCAGTATTAACGAAAATGGCCTTCAATGTCGTCTCCAATTTGCGATCAGCTGGGTCCTTGAGAGCAGCCGTGTCAGGAGACGGAAGCGCCACCTTCTTGGACAAACGGGATAGAGCCTTGTCCACATTGGGAGACGATTCCCATTTGTCCCTGTCGTCAGATGGGAAAAGATACGCCATCAAAATTCTCTTGGGTATCTGCCATCTTTTGTCAGGCGACTCCCAAGCCTTTTCACAAAGCGCGTTCATTTCATGAGAGGGGGCAAACTCTCGTGTCAGGAACAGCAGGTTCCTCAGATATATGTAAAACATCTTTAATGGCTATAATCATGTACTGAATACTCTTGACAACCCGTGGATGTAAAGAAGCCTCATTAAAATCGACATCGGACTCAGAGTCCGTGTCGGTACCTGTATCTGCCATCTGGGTAAAAGAACGCTTTTGTGACCCTGAGACGGTCTGTACCTGAGACAAAGCCTCCTCCATGGATTTTCTCCATGTTTGTGTCTGAGAATCAGATTTATCCAGTCTCTTAGACAATAACGCCACATTTGCATTCAGGGTACTCAATATATTCACCCAATCAGCAGTTGGCTGTGCCGACAGAGTCATATCTAAATCCCTCTCTGCACCCCCAATAACTTCCTCCGGGAAGGAACACCCAGGCCCAGACATATCGACACAGAGTACCGACACACCACACACACTGGCCACAAACAAGGGGACAGACCCACAGGGAAGCCTGTAGAGAGAAACACAGAGGGAGCATGCCAGCTCACACCCCAGCACCCATATACTACAAATAAATAATATATGTGATCAGCGCTGTGTATAATATTATGAAAGCACCAAAATCTATGTGTGTGTCCCCCCCCCCCCCCCATTTTTGCCTCCCTGTTACTTGCGGGAGCTTGGAGGTCCGGGCCAGCGTCTCTGCAGCACTGTAGAGATAGAGAAAATGGCGCTGGTGAGCAATGTGCGGCTAAGCCCCGCCCCTTCCCGGGGCGCTGTAGCCCGCTCAAATTAATTTTTTTTTATACTGGCGGGGGTACTCTATACGGTGTCTGTACACCGTATAATCCTTTTTGCCAAACCACCGACCCCAGTAACTGCTGCCCAGGGTGCTCCCCCCTAGCGCCCTGCACCCTGCGAGTGCCGTTGGTGATGTGTGTGAGAGCATGGAGCGCAGCGCTACCGCTGTTCTGTACCTCGTTACTGAAGTCTTCGGTTCTTCTAATACTCACCCGGCTTCTTTCTTCTGGCTTCTGTGAGGGGGGTGACGGCGCGGCTCTGGGAACGAGCAGCTAGGCGAACCAAGTGATCGAACCCTCTGGAGCTATTGGTGTCCATTAGCCTAAGAAGCAGAGCCCTTGAACTAAGAAGAAGTAGGTCTGACTTCTCTCCCCTCAGTCCCTCGATACAAGGAGCCTGTAGCCAGCAGGGCTCCCTGAAAATAAAAAACCTAACAAAGTCTTTCTAGAGAAACTCTGTAGAGCTTCCCTAGTGCGTGTCCAGTCTCTCCTGGGCACAGAATCTAACTGAGGTCTGGAGGAGGGGCATAGAGGGAGGAGCCAGTTCACACCCAGTCAAAGTCTTTTTAGTGTGCCCAAGCTCCTGCTGATCCCGTCTATACCCCATGGTCCTTTTGGAGTCCCCAGCATCCTCTAGGACGTAAGAGATATATATATATATATATATATATATATATATATACACATACATACATATATACACACACACACTTGCATCCATACAGGAGGTCTCCTATGAGATCCCCTGGTAGATCTGTGTCACCCACTTTCCTCTTGCTGTGATTACATGTTCTGCAGTGGAATGGAAGAGCTGCTC
This sequence comes from Pseudophryne corroboree, assembly GCF_028390025.1. Classification (NCBI taxonomy): domain Eukaryota; kingdom Metazoa; phylum Chordata; class Amphibia; order Anura; family Myobatrachidae; genus Pseudophryne; species Pseudophryne corroboree. The sequence goes on along the minus strand of NC_086450.1, from coordinate 982,589 downwards.
ATCGTCAGTGCCCAGGTTACAGTGGTTTCACATGTTCCTGGTGTCACTGTCATTCCCGATGAGCGGCTCTTACATTCCACTGCAGAACATGTAATCACAGCAAGAGGAAAGTGAGTGACACAGATCTACCAGGGGATCTCATAGGAGACCTCCTGTATGGATGCAAGTGCCGACTCCTTCCAATTACAGCATTCATGGGCAAATGCTTACAAATACCTGGAGACAGATCACAAATACAGCGGCGTGCAAACGTTTCCAGCTCCCTATAAAGTCAGATGTGTATCACACAGACTGTACCAGACAGTATTTATATACTATATAATAGCGTGTACTCAATGATCACTCCCCCAGCCTCCATAGAGCCAGCGTTGTCACCAGACAGGTCCGACCAATAGGACGACAGAGAAATAATTGTACGACAGCGCTATAGATTGAGTTATATTCTATGTGAGACACCATAACGCAATAATCACGGTATAAATCCGATGGAATGTGCAATACTCGTCACACAGTAACGCACACTGGTCATTGGAGGGCTGCCGCTTTCACTCACCTTTCGTCCTTGGATCCCATAAACGAATATGTCTGTCTGTGCTTCCAGATGCAAGGCGTTTGCATAATGGGGAGTATGATATAGAGTTAAATACCTTGTTTCCCGTCTGGAAAAAACACAAAATATTATCAACCCAACAATACTACTTATTATTAGTAATACAAATATCTGCAGCAAAGGCTAATTCCATATTCAGGTAGTGCACACATATACCAAGGCGTGTTACAGAGAATATATGGCCATACACCAGAGGTTCTCAAACTCGGTCCTCGGGACCCCACACAGTGCATGTTTTCCAGGTCTCCTCACAGAATCACAAGTGAAATAATTAGCTCCACCTGTGGATCATTTAAAATGTGTCACTGATTAATTAATACACCTGTGCACCTGCTGGGTTACCTGCAAAACATGCGCTGTGTGGGGTCCTGAGGACCGAGTTTGAGAACCTCTGCCGTACACTGTCTAAATTCCCTATCACATGTGTACACATACACACACACACACACACACACACTACAGAGAGAGTATCAGTCACATCAGCCTCTGCCCCAGTGAGCTTACACTCTATATTCCCTATCACATGTACACACACACACTACAGAGAGAGTATCAGTCACATCAGCCTCTGCCCCAGTGAGCTTACACTCTATATTCCCTATCACATGTACACACACACATTACAGAGAGTGTATCAGTCACATCAGCCTCTGCCCCAGTGATCTTACACTCTATATTCCCTATCACATGTACACACACACTACCGAGAGAGTATCAGTCACATCAGCCCCTGCCCCAGTGAGCTTACACTCTATATTCCCTATCACATGTACACACACACTACCGAGAGAGTATCAGTCACATCAGCCCCTGCCCCAGTGAGCTTACACTCTATATTCCCTATCACATGTACACACACATTACAGAGAGAGTATCAGTCACATCAGCCTCTGCCCCAGTGAGCTTACACTCTATATTCCCTATCACATGTACACACACACATTACAGAGAGAGTATCAGTCACATCAGCCCCTGCCCCAGTGAGCTTACACTCTATATTCCCTATCACATGTACACACACATTACAGAGAGTGTATCAGTCACATCAGCCCCTGCCCCAGTGAGCTTACACTCTATATTCCCTATCACATGTACACACACATTACAGAGAGTGTATCAGTCACATCAGCCTCTGCCCCAGTGAGCTTACACTCTATATTCCCTATCACATGTACACACACATTACAGAGAGAGTATCAGTCACATCAGCCTCTGCCCCAGTGAGCTTACACTCTATATTCCCTATCACATGTGTACACACACACACACACTACCGAGAGTGTATCAGTCACATCAGCCTCTGCCCCAGTGAGCTTACACTCTATATTCCCTATCACATGTACACACACACATTACAGAGAGTGTATCAGTCACATCAGCCCCTGCCCCAGTGAGCTTACACTCTATATTCCCTATCACATGTACACACACACTACCGAGAGAGTATCAGTCACATCAGCCCCTGCCCCAGTGAGCTTACACTCTATATTCCCTATCACATGTACACACACATTACAGAGAGAGTATCAGTCACATCAGCCTCTGCCCCAGTGAGCTTACACTCTATATTCCCTATCACATGTACACACACACATTACAGAGAGAGTATCAGTCACATCAGCCCCTGCCCCAGTGAGCTTACACTCTATATTCCCTATCACATGTACACACACATTACAGAGAGTGTATCAGTCACATCAGCCCCTGCCCCAGTGAGCTTACACTCTATATTCCCTATCACATGTACACACACATTACAGAGAGAGTATCAGTCACATCAGCCTCTGCCCCAGTGAGCTTACACTCTATATTCCCTATCACATGTACACACACATTACAGAGAGTGTATCAGTCACATCAGCCCCTGCCCCAGTGAGCTTACACTCTATATTCCCTATCACATGTACACACACATTACAGAGAGTGTATCAGTCCCTGCCCCAGTGATCTTACACTCTATATTCCTTATCACATGTACACACACATTACAGAGAGAGTATCAGTCACATCAGCCTCTGCCCCAGTGAGCTTACACTCTATATTCCCTATCACATGTACACACACATTACAGAGAGAGTATCAGTCACATCAGCCTCTGCCCCAGTGAGCTTACACTCTATATTCCCTATCACATGTACACACACACATTACAGAGAGAGTATCAGTCACATCAGCCCCTGCCCCAGTGAGCTTACACTCTATATTCCCTATCACATGTACACACACATTACAGAGAGTGTATCAGTCACATCAGCCCCTGCCCCAGTGAGCTTACACTCTATATTCCCTATCACATGTACACACACATTACAGAGAGTGTATCAGTCACATCAGCCTCTGCCCCAGTGAGCTTACACTCTATATTCCCTATCACATGTACACACACATTACAGAGAGAGTATCAGTCACATCAGCCTCTGCCCCAGTGAGCTTACACTCTATATTCCCTATCACATGTGTACACACACACACACACACACACACTACCGAGAGTGTATCAGTCACATCAGCCTCTGCCCCAGTGAGCTTACACTCTATATTCCCTATCACATGTACACACACACATTACAGAGAGTGTATCAGTCACATCAGCCCCTGCCCCAGTGAGCTTACACTCTATATTCCCTATCACATGTACACACACACTACCGAGAGAGTATCAGTCACATCAGCCCCTGCCCCAGTGAGCTTACACTCTATATTCCCTATCACATGTACACACACATTACAGAGAGAGTATCAGTCACATCAGCCTCTGCCCCAGTGAGCTTACACTCTATATTCCCTATCACATGTACACACACACATTACAGAGAGAGTATCAGTCACATCAGCCCCTGCCCCAGTGAGCTTACACTCTATATTCCCTATCACATGTACACACACATTACAGAGAGTGTATCAGTCACATCAGCCCCTGCCCCAGTGAGCTTACACTCTATATTCCCTATCACATGTACACACACATTACAGAGAGAGTATCAGTCACATCAGCCTCTGCCCCAGTGAGCTTACACTCTATATTCCCTATCACATGTACACACACATTACAGAGAGTGTATCAGTCACATCAGCCCCTGCCCCAGTGAGCTTACACTCTATATTCCCTATCACATGTACACACACATTACAGAGAGTGTATCAGTCCCTGCCCCAGTGATCTTACACTCTATATTCCTTATCACATGTACACACACATTACAGAGAGAGTATCAGTCACATCAGCCTCTGCCCCAGTGAGCTTACACTCTATATTCCCTATCACATGTACACACACATTACAGAGAGAGTATCAGTCACATCAGCCTCTGCCCCAGTGAGCTTACACTCTATATTCCCTATCACATGTACACACACATTACAGAGAGAGTATCAGTCACATCAGTCCCTGCCCCAGTGATCTTACACTCTATATTCCCTATCACATGTACACACACATTACAGAGAGTGTATCAGTCACATCAGCCTCTGCCCCAGTGAGCTTACACTCTATATTCCTATCACATGTACACACACATTACAGAGAGAGTATCAGTCACATCAGCCTCTGCCCCAGTGAGCTTACACTCTATATTCCCTATCACATGTACACACACATTACAGAGAGAGTATCAGTCACATCAGCCTCTGCCCCAGTGAGCTTACACTCTATATTCCCTATCACATGTACACACACACATTACAGAGAGAGTATCAGTCACATCAGCCCCTGCCCCAGTGAGCTTACACTCTATATTCCCTATCACATGTACACACACATTACAGAGAGTGTATCAGTCACATCAGCCCCTGCCCCAGTGAGCTTACACTCTATATTCCCTATCACATGTACACACACATTACAGAGAGTGTATCAGTCACATCAGCCCCTGCCCCAGTGAGCTTACACTCTATATTCCCTATCACATGTACACACACATTACAGAGAGTGTATCAGTCACATCAGCCTCTGCCCCAGTGAGCTTACACTCTATATTCCCTATCACATGTACACACACATTACAGAGAGTGTATCAGTCACATCAGCCCCTGCCCCAGTGAGCTTACACTCTATATTCCCTATCACATGTACACACACATTACAGAGAGAGTATCAGTCACATCAGCCTCTGCCCCGGTGAGCTTACACTCTATATTCCCTATCACATGTACACACACATTACAGAGAGTGTATCAGTCACATCAGCCCCTGCCCCAGTGAGCTTACACTCTATATTCCCTATCACATCTACACACACATTACAGAGAGTTTATCAGTCACATCAGCCTCTGCCCCAGTGAGCTTACACTCTATATTCCCTATCACATGTACACACACATTACAGAGAGAGTATCAGTCACATCAGCCCCTGCCCCAGTGATCTTACACTCTATATTCCCTATCACATGTACACACACACATTACAGAGAGTGTATCAGTCACATCAGCCTCTGCCCCAGTGAGCTTACACTCTATATTCCCTATCACATGTACACACACACATTACAGAGAGAGTATCAGTCACATTAGCCCCTGCCCCAGTGAGCTTACACTCTATATTCCCTATCACATGTACACACACATTACAGAGAGTATCAGTCACATTAGCCTCTGCCCCAGTGAGCTTACACTCTATATTCCCTATCACATGTACACACACACATTACAGAGAGTGTATCAGTCACATCAGCCCCTGCCCCAGTGAGCTTACACTCTATATTCCCTATCACATGTACACACACATTACAGAGAGAGTATCAGTCACATCAGCCTCTGCCCCAGTGAGCTTACACTCTATATTCCCTATCACATGTACACACATTACAGAGAGAGTATCAGTCACATCAGCCCCTGCCCCAGTGAGCTTACACTCTAAATTCCCTATCACATGTGTACACATACACACACACACACACACACACACACTACAGAGAGAGTATCAGTCACATCAGCCTCTGCCCCAGTGATCTTACACTCTATATTCCCTATCACATGTACACACACATTACAGAGAGTGTATCAGTCACATCAGCCTCTGCCCCAGTGAGCTTACACTCTATATTCCTATCACATGTACACACACATTACAGAGAGAGTATCAGTCACATCAGCCTCTGCCCCAGTGAGCTTACACTCTATATTCCCTATCACATGTACACACACATTACAGAGAGAGTATCAGTCACATCAGCCTCTGCCCCAGTGAGCTTACACTCTATATTCCCTATCACATGTACACACACACATTACAGAGAGAGTATCAGTCACATCAGCCCCTGCCCCAGTGAGCTTACACTCTATATTCCCTATCACATGTACACACACATTACAGAGAGTGTATCAGTCACATCAGCCCCTGCCCCAGTGAGCTTACACTCTATATTCCCTATCACATGTACACACACATTACAGAGAGTGTATCAGTCACATCAGCCCCTGCCCCAGTGAGCTTACACTCTATATTCCCTATCACATGTACACACACATTACAGAGAGTGTATCAGTCACATCAGCCTCTGCCCCAGTGAGCTTACACTCTATATTCCCTATCACATGTACACACACATTACAGAGAGTGTATCAGTCACATCAGCCCCTGCCCCAGTGAGCTTACACTCTATATTCCCTATCACATGTACACACACATTACAGAGAGAGTATCAGTCACATCAGCCTCTGCCCCGGTGAGCTTACACTCTATATTCCCTATCACATGTACACACACATTACAGAGAGTGTATCAGTCACATCAGCCCCTGCCCCAGTGAGCTTACACTCTATATTCCCTATCACATCTACACACACATTACAGAGAGTTTATCAGTCACATCAGCCTCTGCCCCAGTGAGCTTACACTCTATATTCCCTATCACATGTACACACACATTACAGAGAGAGTATCAGTCACATCAGCCCCTGCCCCAGTGATCTTACACTCTATATTCCCTATCACATGTACACACACACATTACAGAGAGTGTATCAGTCACATCAGCCTCTGCCCCAGTGAGCTTACACTCTATATTCCCTATCACATGTACACACACACATTACAGAGAGAGTATCAGTCACATTAGCCCCTGCCCCAGTGAGCTTACACTCTATATTCCCTATCACATGTACACACACATTACAGAGAGTATCAGTCACATTAGCCTCTGCCCCAGTGAGCTTACACTCTATATTCCCTATCACATGTACACACACACATTACAGAGAGTGTATCAGTCACATCAGCCCCTGCCCCAGTGAGCTTACACTCTATATTCCCTATCACATGTACACACACATTACAGAGAGAGTATCAGTCACATCAGCCTCTGCCCCAGTGAGCTTACACTCTATATTCCCTATCACATGTACACACATTACAGAGAGAGTATCAGTCACATCAGCCCCTGCCCCAGTGAGCTTACACTCTATATTCCCTATCACATGTACACACACATTACAGAGAGTGTATCAGTCACATCAGCCCCTGCCCCAGTGAGCTTACACTCTATATTCCCTATCACATGTACACACATTACAGAGAGAGTATCAGTCACATCAGCCCCTGCCCCAGTGAGCTTACACTCTATATTCCCTATCACATGTACACACACATTACAGAGAGTGTATCAGTCACATCAGCCCCTGCCCCAGTGAGCTTACACTCTATATTCCCTATCACATGTACACACATTACAGAGAGTGTATCAGTCACATCAGCCCCTGCCCCAGTGAGCTTACACTCTATATTCCCTATCACATGTACACACATTACAGAGAGAGTATCAGTCACATCAGCCTCTGCCCCAGTGAGCTTACACTCTATATTCCCTATCACATGTACACACATTACAGAGAGAGTATCAGTCACATCAGCCTCTGCCCCAGTGATCTTACACTCTATATTCCCTATCACATGTACACACACATTACAGAGAGTGTATCAGTCACATCAGCCCCTGCCCCAGTGAGCTTACACTCTATATTCCCTATCACATGTACACACATTACAGAGAGAGTATCAGTCACATCAGCCCCTGCCCCAGTGAGCTTACACTCTATATTCCCTATCACATGTACACACACATTACAGAGAGTGTATCAGTCACATCAGCCCCTGCCCCAGTGAGCTTACACTCTATATTCCCTATCACATGTACACACATTACAGAGAGAGTATCAGTCACATCAGCCTCTGCCCCAGTGATCTTACACTCTATATTCCCTATCACATGTACACACATTACAGAGAGAGTATCAGTCACATCAGCCCCTGCCCCAGTGAGCTTACACTCTATATTCCCTATCACATGTACACACACACACACACACACACACACACATTACAGAGAGTGTATCAGTCACATCAGCCCCTGCCCCAGTGAGCTTACACTCTATATTCCTATCACATGTACACACACACTACCGAGAGTGTATCAGTCACATCAGCCTCTGCCCCAGTGAGCTTACACTCTATATTCCCTATCACATGTACACACACATTACAGAGAGAGTATCAGTCACATCAGCCCCTGCCCCAGTGAGCTTACACTCTATATTCCCTATCACATGTACACACACATTACAGAGAGTGTATCAGTCACATCAGCCCCTGCCCCAGTGAGCTTACACTCTATATTCCCTATCACATGTACACACACATTACAGAGAGAGTATCGGTCACATCAGCCCCTGCCCCAGTGAGCTTACACTCTATATTCCCTATCACATGTACACACACATTACAGAGAGTGTATCAGTCACATCAGCCCCTGCCCCAGTGAGCTTACACTCTATATTCCCTATCACATGTACACACACACAGCCTTTTTGCATCAGAACTCCATTGATGAATGGAAGATAAGATGTATCACAAATCACCGCTGGACATTAATGTATGTATCAGCGGTCTCCGCTTCTGGAGTGATGGCGCAGCAGACGGAACCATACATGTGGCATCTGTAACGCTTCTTCTACAGTGTCAGCATGTTTTACCCTCATGGTTCCATCTGAATATATCAGATTTGGGCCCCAGTGATTCTTAAACCCACGGCTTCCAGAAAAGGATGAAACACTTATATGGGCAACAGGTGTCTCACCAAAGTGGTTTTGGCTTCCCCAGATTCAACGTCCCACACCTTGATAGTGTGATCCCAGGATGCGCTGCAGACCTCATCTGCCTCAGACCAAAGCACCGAGGAGATGGGTTCATTGTGCCCGGAGAGAGTGACAATAGGAGTCTGCAAGACAAAGGTAATAACACAATGAATGCTGGAAGAGAACACCTTCCCTACCCCCTTCAGCATTGTAAATGATTACGTAACACTATCGACTGTCACAAGGGTTAATAAGTCAGGTAGTCACAGTATAAATGGTGTTAAAGAAGCCAAACCACAAACTATAGTTTAGTGAAACAACATGTTAAGGGAAATCCTGAGGGGCTGGTATGTAGGACTGAATAAGAGGTCAGCAGCTGATCCTGTGGGGCTGGCATACTGGCAGACAAGAATCCCTGGGCGTGTGATATATTGTGCAGGATGTGTGGCCATCATATACAGTAACAATGTTTCACTATACAAAACCAATTACTAAACCAGCGCCATGCAAAGCCTGCTTACCGATCAGCGGGCCGGGCTAGGGCGTAATGTGAGGGGTGGGTGGGCGTTTTACACCAGGGGTAGCACGAGGCATTAGTAATTGAGGATCGGAAACAGAACAGTAATTGATAAACTCGCTGTCACACATAGGTACTGCGCTTGGCCACAGTCGTTGCACAATTAATGCGGTCGGCGCAGTATAGTTATTATGACTGTATGAAAGTGTACTACACCCCATTTATTACAGCTCGCCTGACAATCGGTGCAGGATCGCGTTATCTGGGCAGTACGGAGACGGTCACTATCCATGAGGAGCTTATTGTGTCATCCTGGGTTTCTATATGTTTTCTTTATCACCCACCATCACTCCTGCTTTACAAGAGGGTGTACGGGTCTTATACCCATTGTACCTGACACAATGAAGTCCTATTGCCAGCCACTCAACACTGTCTGCCTACCTTAGGGCACAAAAAGTAACCTGGGCCTAATGCCCCGAATCACCTCTGACCGCCTGCCACGCCCCACAGGCCTAATATGTCTGACGCCTAGTGGTCTTGGGTGGTGGTATGTTACTGGTGGTCAAGGCCGCCTATATGTTGGAAGAAGCTGCAGCAAGGAACCTCCACCATGCGTCACTGTTGCCTGAACTCATTACTGTACCGCTCTCCAGCGAACAAAACTGCTTTCTGTTACAGCCAAATATTTGACATTTTGACTCCTCTGTTTTCTGCACCCCATGACCTGTGTTTTTGTGCATAGTTGAGTCACTTAGCCTTGTTGAAGATATGGCTATTTGGCCGCAATTGTTCCATGAAGACCACTCCTGCCCAAACTACTCTGAACAGAAGATGGGTTGTACCTGGGTCAAACTGGTTTCTGCAATTTCTGAGCTGATGGCACTGCTGGACATCTACGGATTTCAAAGGGAAGGAAGCATGAGGTGCCTTTCATGTGATGCACTAAGTTTCCTTGGCCGACCTCTGCGTCCACGGTCCTCAACGTCGCCCGTATATTTGTGCTTCTTCAAAAGACCTTGAACAGCATATCTTGAAACCACTGCCTGTGAGACCTTGCTGATGCAGTATAACTAGCTTGTGTCTTGTCGCTGTATGACCTGTGACATGAAATGGTCTTCCACAACCTCAACTTTGTGGCAGAGTTTGGCTGTTCCTCACCCAGTTTTAAGCCTCCTACACAGCTGTTTCTGTTAATGACTGTGTTTCAACCTACATATGATAATGATGATCATTATCACCTGTTTGGTAAGATTGGTTAATCATACAAAATCCTTACGTTTGTGCAAGTGTACCTAGAAGAACTGATGCTGTTTTGAAGGCAAAGGGAGGTCACACAAAATATTGATTTGATTTAGATTTCTCTTCTGTTCACTCACTTTGCATTAAAAATAAATTAAAATAGGATTTTGGTACTTACCAGATAAATCCTTTTCTTTGAATCCATTGGGGGCACTGGAATGCTCTTTGGACGGTGCAATAGCAGGGATAGACACATTTAAATATTTAAATGTGTAACCCTCCTCCCCCTCCATACTCCCAAGATGCCTCAGTGTTTTTTTGCTGAGCCAAACAGGAGCGAAAGAGAGAGGATGAACAATGGAGAATTACATATAACATTATAAGATAACAAACAACTAGAAAGTTGAAACGACAACAGATCACAATCACCTTAAGCTTTAAACAAACAGGTGATAATGTGTACTGTAAGATAAACTGAACCTACCACACTACTGGCGAAACTGCTCTGGGTGGGCGTCCAATTCCCCCTATGGATTCAAAGAAAAAGGATTTATCTGGTAAGTACCAAAATCCTATTTTCTTTTTCATCCACTAGGGGTCACTGGAGTACTCTTGGGACGTACCAAAGTTTCTCCCTTGGGCGAGAAAGCTGGTTGACACCTGTAACAGTAGACTACCAAAACTAGATGCTGATGCCGCAGAATTACAAATTGCTAAAAGTGCACAACCGTGTGCACTGACGACCATGTAGCTACACGGCAAAGATGCATCGTGGAAGGCCCACTGCCTGCTGTCCATGACGTTCCCACTGAACGCGTGGAATGTGCTGAAACCGATGCAAGTGGTTGTAGACTAGCATGACCGTAAGCTTGACGAATTGTCAGCTTAATCCATCTAGCCAAGGTCTGTTTGGAAGCTGTCCAACCTATGATGACTGCATCATAGAGAAGAATGTAACTGTTTGACGTACTGTTGATGTTCAAAAGCTATATAAACGCGAAGCGCACAAACCACATCCAAAGTAGCTGGAGTTCCTGAACCTTCAGAAAACAGCAACTACAACCGGTTGAATAATGTGAAAAGATGGTAATAACTTTGGTAGGAAAGCGGAATTCGTTTGAAGTTCCTCTCTGTTATCCTGAAACACCAGATACGGTGGGTTGCATGACAACGCACCTAATCGAGAAACACGCCTTGCCGAAGCTAAGGCGAACAGAAAAACTAGTTTCCAAGTTAGAAACGTAAAATCCACTTGTTGTAAGGGTTCAAAAGAGGAGGACTGCAAAAAAATCTAAAAAACTAGATTCAAGTCCCATGGAGCTGTAGGTGGTATAACGGAGTTTGAACTCTAAGGACACCTTGAAGGAACGTATGCACTGCTGGCAAAGGAGCCAATCAGGCTGAAAAAAAATAATTGACAAAGCAGAAGCTGGCACCTTTGCTGTCGCTAAACGTAGTCCTCCATCTAACCCAGTCTGTAAAAAAAAAAAAAAATATGGGATAACCTGAATGAAACATCGGAAACTGCAGAGATTCAGACCAACCAATATAAGCTCGCCAAATCCTGTGATAATGAGCTGCTGTAACTGGCTTCCTAACACGTAAAATGGTTGGCATAACAGACTCTGGAAAGCCCTCTCGTCTTAAAAGAGCGGTTTTAACAGCCACCCCGTCAAACGCAGACACGCTAAATCAGGGTAAAGAAATGGACCCTGTTGCAGGAGGTCTGGACGTTGCGGAAGCGGCCACAGATCGCAGAGATCCGAGAACCACGCTCGCCGAGGCCAATGAGGCGCCACTAGTATGATGATTGTGGACTCTTTGGAAATAGATACACAAGGCTGTACGGCCACGCTATTGTGAGAGCATCCACTGCCACTGCCTTTGGCTCTATTGTTCTGGACACATACTGTACTTGGGTGTCTGATGATTTTGGCGAGATGCCATTAGAGCCACCTGTGGGTGTCCGCCTCCCGCTGGACTAACATCTGGAACACTTCTGGATGTAAGGCCCATTCTCCTCGATGAAAATCCTGACCGAGTAATCTGCTTCCCATTTGTCCACTCCTGGAATAAACACTGCCGACAACATCACTCGGTGATGCTCGGCCCAAAACAGGATTCGAGCAACTTCTCGCATGGCCATGCGACTTCGAGTCCCTCCTTGTTTGTTGATGTATGCGACTGCTGTTGTGTTGTCTGACTGAACGTGAACAGTCTGATACTGGAGTATGAACTACCTGTCGAAGAGCGTTGTAAATTACCCTGAGTTCCAGGACATTAATTGACAGTAATCTTTGTCGGTCTGACCAGAAATCCGGAATCAATGATGTAGGACCACTGCTCCCCAAAGTCTTGTGTCCGTCGTCAGAATTATCTAGTTCCAGGCTCCGAACCTTTGTCTCATGGTAAGATTTTGTATTTGGAGCCACTAAAGTAGGGATACTCTGGTCCTTGTAGACAACCGCACCATCTGATGAATTTGTAGATGAGAGCCTGACCACTATGCGAGAAGATCTAGTTGAAAAGAACGCGAGTAAAATCTTCGGAACTACAGTGCTTCAAAAGACGCCACCATCTTCCTTAACAGTCGAATGCACAAGTACACCGAGACTGTCCGTGGTCAGAGCACTAACTGTACCAGATGACGAAGACTTTCTGCTTTCTCTTCTCATAGGTAAAAACGTTGATCTTAGAAATTGAATCTTTTGAAACTAGACCAGGCTTGACTTTGTGTAGTTAATAATCCAAAGGTACTGAACTAGTACTTTGAAGGAGTATTTGTTGCGACGAAGCCTTGATGAGAAGGCCGTCTAAGTACGGAACTATTATCACTCCTAGAGACCTGAGATGAGCTATCATCACAGATATCACCTTTGTGAATACCGGAGGCGCTGATGATAGGCCAGACGGTAGAGCCTGAAAAGGTTAATGGGTTTGTTGTACTGCAAACCTTAAGCACACCTCAGGAGGTAGACAAATTGGAATGTGTAATTACGCATCCTTGAGATCCAACAAAACATGAATTCCTGTGGTTCTAAACCTGCACTCACTGACCGCGGGGATTCCATCTTACCGAGCCATTCAGATTTGGTACTACAAAAAGATTGGAATAAACCCCTGACCTTGTTGGTGTACTTGTACCAGACTTAAAACTGCTGAACCTACTAGAGACTGAATAGCGGTCTGCAAAACTGCCTCCTTGCTGTTTTGAAAAACTCCCATTGGTGGTAGACCAGAGGTTCCCAAACGCGGTCCTCAAGGCACCCCAACAGTCCAGGTTTTAGGTATATCCATGGCTCAGCACAGATGGTTAAATCAAATAGACTAAGGTGTCCATTAAGTCACCTTTAAAACCAGGACCACTGGGGTTCCTTGATGACCACGTTTGTGAACCTCTGGGGTAAGACCATCGAACTCTAATTTGTACCTCTGAACACTGAAGCACGCCTTCAAATCACCAAGTGATTTGAAGGCATTCTCCTACAACTGAAGATCAGAGAAGGGCTGGAAGCCAGTCATGCCAGTAGGAGAAATACTGTTATTAACGATAAGTTCTTACCATAACGTATATTTCTCCTGCAGGGTCCACAGGGTATCCACAGGATACATTGGGATGTCCAAAAACTATTTTGTGATGGGGACGCTCCTGATTAGACAGGAGAATTCTTCGCCCGAATTCAGTATCCTGAGAGGCAAAGGTATCTACAACATAGGGGTATATGCAATTGCGGTCGAATTCCCGAAATTGTCGAATTTCGGGTCATTTTCGACCAAAAAAAAAAAATCGCCTATGCAATTCAGTGCTTTCCGACCAAAAAACGGACTTTCAAAATTCGACTTTTTCAAATTCGACTTTTTGCAAATTCGACTTTTCTGCAATGATACAAGTGCTGCAATTCGACCAAAGCATATTCAATTCAAGTTTGGAAATTCGACAGCAGTGCTTTTAGACAGCAAATTCGTCATTTTCAATCCGCCACACTTTGGAGGGTGAAAACAAATAAAAATTTTTTAAACATGTTTTTTTTTTTTTTTTTTTGGGGGGAATAGCAGATCTATTTATATTAGAAGGGATTAGGTACTTTTTTTTTTTTTTTGGAGGCACAAATATTATTTATATATTTTTTAAAATATTTTTTTTTTTTTTTTATGCTGGAACGGTGAAATCATAAAAAAAAATGGCGTGGGGTCCCCCCTCCAAAGCATAACCAGCCTCAGGCTCTTCGAGCTGGTCCTGGTTCTAAAAATGCGTATGGTATGGTGTATGGTGTATGGTGATGCACACGCAGCAATGATAGGGATGTATGGTGATGCACACGTGGCAGTGATAGGGATGTATGGTGATGCGCACGCAGCAGTGATAGGGATGTATGGTGATGCGCACGCAGCAGTGATAGGGATGTATGGTGATGCACACGCAGCAGTGATAGGGATGTATGGTGATGCACACGCAGCAGTGATAGGGATGTATGGTGATGCGCACGCAGTAGTGATAGGGATGTATGGTGATGCACACGCAGCAGTGATAGGGATGTATGGTGATGCACACGCAGCAGTGATAGGGATGTATGGTGATGCACACGCAGCAGTGATAGGGATGTATGGTGATGCACACGCAGTAGTGATAGTGCTGTATGGTGATGCACACGCAGCAGTGATAGGGATGTATGGTGATGCGCACGCAGCAGTGATAGGGATGTATGGTGATGTACACGCAGTAGTGATAGTGCTGTATGGTGATGCACACGCAGCAGTGATAGGGATGTATGGTGATGCACACGCAGCAGTGATAGGGATGTATGGTGATGCACACGCGGCAGTGATAGGGATGTATGGTGATGTGCACGCAGCAGTGATAGGGATGTATGGTGATGTGCACGCAGCAGTGATAGGGATGTATGGTGATGCACACGCAGCAGTGATAGGGATGTATGGTGATGCACACGCGGCAGTGATAGGGATGTATGGTGATGTGCACGCAGCAGTGATAGGGATGTATGGTGATGCACACGCAGTAGTGATAGGGATGTATGGTGATGTACACGCAGCAGTGATAGGGATGTATGGTGATGCACACGCAGCAGTGATAGGGATGTATGGTGATGCACACGCAGCAGTGATAGGGATGTATGGTGATGTACACGCAGCAGTGATAGGGATGTATGGTGATG
Source organism: Pseudophryne corroboree (assembly GCF_028390025.1). NCBI lineage: Eukaryota > Metazoa > Chordata > Amphibia > Anura > Myobatrachidae > Pseudophryne > Pseudophryne corroboree. The sequence continues at coordinate 966,981 of NC_086450.1, read as the reverse complement.
CACACGCAGCAGTGATAGGGATGTATGGTGATGCACACGCAGCAGTGATAGGGATGTATGGTGATGCACACGCAGCAGTGATAGGGATGTATGGTGATGCACACGCAGCAGTGATTGGGATGTATGGTGATGCACACGCAGTAGTGATTGGGATGTATGGTGATGCACACGCAGCAGTGATAGGGATGTATGGTGATGCACACGCAGTAGTGATTGGGATGTATGGTGATGCGCACGTGGCAGTTATAGGGATGTATGGTGATGCACACGCAGTAGTGATAGGGATGTATGGTGATGCACACGCAGTAGTGATAGTGCTGTATGGTGATGCACACGCAGTAGTGATAGGGATGTATGGTGATGCACACGCAGTAGTGATAGGGATGTATGGTGATGCACACGCAGCAGTGATAGGGATGTATGGTGATGCACACGTGGCAGTGATAGGGATGTATGGTGATGCACACGCAGCAGTGATAGGGATGTATGGTGATGCACACGTGGCAGTGATAGGGATGTATGGTGATGCACACGCAGCAGTGATAGGGATGTATGGTGATGCACACGTGGCAGTGATAGGGATGTATGGTGATGCACACGCAGCAGTGATAGGGATGTATGGTGATGCACATGCAGCAGTGATAGGGATGTATGGTGATGCACACGCAGCAGTGATAGGGATGTATGGTGATGCACACGTGGCAGTGATAGGGATGTATGGTGATGCACACGCAGCAGTGATAGGGATGTATGGTGATGCACACGCAGCAGTGATAGGGATGTATGGTGATGCACACGCAGCAGTGATAGGGATGTATGGTGATGCGCACGTGGCAGTGATAGGGATGTATGGTGATGCACATGCAGTAGTGATAGGGATGTATGATGATGCACACGTGGCAGTGATAGGGATGTATGGTGATGCACACGCAGCAGTGATAGGGATGTATGGTGATGCACACGCAGCAGTGATAGGGATGTATGGTGATGCACACGCAGTAGTGATAGGGATGTATGGTGATGCACACGCAGCAGTGATAGGGATGTATGGTGATGTACACGCGGCAGTGATAGGGATGTATGGTGATGCACACGTGGCAGTGATAGGGATGTATGGTGATGCACACGTGGCAGTGATAGGGATGTATGGTGATGCACATGCAGCAGTGATAGGGATGTATGGTGATGTACACGCAGCAGTGATAGGGATGTATGGTGATGCACACGCAGCAGTGATAGGGATGTATGGTGATGCACACGTGGCAGTGATAGGGATGTATGGTGATGCACACGTGGCAGTGATAGGGATGTATGGTGATGCACACGTGGCAGTGATAGGGATGTATGGTGATGCACACGTGGCAGTGATAGGGATGTATGGTGATGCACACGCAGCAGTGATAGGGATGTATGGTGATGCACACGTGGCAGTGATAGGGATGTATGGTGATGCACACGTGGCAGTGATAGGGATGTATGGTGATGCACACGTGGCAGTGATAGGGATGTATGGTGATGCACACGCAGCAGTGATAGGGATGTATGGTAATGCACACGCAGCAGTGATAGGGATGTATGGTGATGCACACGCAGCAGTGATAGGGATGTATGGTGATGCGCACGCAGCAGTGATAGGGATGTATGGTGATGCACACGCAGCAGTGATAGGGATGTATGGTGATGCACACGTGGCAGTGATAGGGATGTATGGTGATGCACACGTGGCAGTGATAGGGATGTATGGTGATGCACACGTGGCAGTGATAGGGATGTATGGTGATGCACACGTGGCAGTGATAGGGATGTATGGTGATGCACACGCAGCAGTGATAGGGATGTATGGTGATGCACACGTGGCAGTGATAGGGATGTATGGTGATGCACACGTGGCAGTGATAGGGATGTATGGTGATGCACACGTGGCAGTGATAGGGATGTATGGTGATGCACACGCAGCAGTGATAGGGATGTATGGTAATGCACACGCAGCAGTGATAGGGATGTATGGTGATGCACACGCAGCAGTGATAGGGATGTATGGTGATGTACACGCGGCAGTGATAGGGATGTATGGTGATGCACACGCAGCAGTGATAGGGATGTATGGTGATGCACACGCGGCAGTGATAGGGATGTATGGTGATGCACACGCAGCAGTGATAGGGATGTATGGTGATGCACACGCAGTAGTGATAGGGATGTATGGTGATGCACACGCAGCAGTGATAGGGATGTATGGTGATGCACATGCAGCAGTGATAGGGATGTATGGTGATGCACACGCAGTAGTGATAGGGATGTATGGTGATGCACACGCGGCAGTGATAGGGATGTATGGTGATGCACACGCAGCAGTGATAGGGATGTATGGTGATGCACACGCGGCAGTGATAGGGATGTATGGTGATGCACACGCAGCAGTGATAGGGATGTATGGTGATGCACACGCAGCAGTGATAGGGATGTATGGTGATGCACACGCAGCAGTGATAGGGATGTATGGTGATGCACACGTGGCAGTGATAGGGATGTATGGTGATGCACACGCAGTAGTGATAGGGATGTATGGTGATGCACACGCGGCAGTGATAGGGATGTATGGTGATGCACACGCAGTAGTGATAGGGATGTATGGTGATGCACACGCAGCAGTGATAGGGATGTATGGTGATGCGCACGCGGCAGTGATAGGGATGTATGGTGATGCACATGCAGTAGTGATAGGGATGTATGGTGATGCACACGCAGCAGTGATAGGGATGTATGGTGATGCACACGCAGCAGTGATAGGGATGTATGGTGATGCACACGCAGTAGTGATAGCGCTGTATGGTGATGCGCACGCAGCAGTGATAGGGATGTATGGTGATGTGCACGTGGCAGTGATAGGGATGTATGGTGATGTGCACGTGGCAGTGATAGGGATGTATGGTGATGCGCACGTGGCAGTGATAGGGATGTATGGTGATGCACACGCAGCAGTGATAGGGATGTATGGTGATGCACACGCAGTAGTGATAGCGCTGTATGGTGATGCGCACGCAGCAGTGATAGGGATGTATGGTGATGCACACGCAGTAGTGATAGCGCTGTATGGTGATGCGCACGCAGCAGTGATAGGGATGTATGGTGATGCACACGCAGCAGTGATAGGGATGTATGGTGATGCACACGCAGTAGTGATAGCGCTGTATGGTGATGCGCACGCAGCAGTGATAGGGATGTATGGTGATGCACACGCGGCAGTGATAGGGATGTATGGTGATGCACACGCGGCAGTGATAGCGCTGTATGGTGATGCACACGCAGTAGTGATAGGGATGTATGGTGATGCACACGCAGCAGTGATAGGGATGTATGGTGATGCACACGCAGCAGTGATAGGGATGTATGGTGATGCACACGCAGCAGTGATAGGGATGTATGGTGATGCACACGCAGCAGTGATAGGGATGTATGGTGATGCACACGCAGTAGTGATAGGGATGTATGGTGATGCACACGCAGCAGTGATAGGGATGTATGGTGATGCACACGCAGTAGTGATAGGGATGTATGGTGATGCGCACACGGCAGTGATAGGGATGTATGGTGATGCACACGTGGCAGTGATAGGGATGTATGGTGATGCACACGTGGCAGTGATAGGGATGTATGGTGATGCACACGCAGTAGTGATAGGGATGTATGGTGATGCACACGCAGCAGTGATAGGGATGTATGGTGATGCACACGTGGCAGTGATAGGGATGTATGGTTATGCACACGCAGTAGTGATAGGGATGTATGGTGATGCACACGCAGCAGTGATAGGGATGTATGGTGATGCACACGCAGCAGTGATAGGGATGTATGGTGATGCACATGCAGTAGTGATAGTGATGTATGGTGATGCACACGCAGCAGTGATAGGGATGTATGGTGATGCACACGCAGTAGTGATAGGGATGTATGGTGATGTACACGCAGTAGTGATAGGGATGTATGGTGATGCACACGCAGTAGTGATAGTGATGTATGGTGATGCACACGCAGCAGTGATAGGGATGTATGGTGATGCACACGCAGTAGTGATAGGGATGTATGGTGATGTACACGCAGTAGTGATAGGGATGTATGGTGATGTACACGCAGTAGTGATAGGGATGTATGGTGATGCACACGCAGTAGTGATAGGGATGTATGGTGATGCACACGCAGTAGTGATAGGGATGTATGGTGATGTACACGCAGTAGTGATAGGGATGTATGGTGATGTACACGCAGTAGTGATAGGGATGTATGGTGATGTACACGCAGTAGTGATAGGGATGTATGGTGATGTACACGCAGTAGTGATAGGGATGTATGGTGATGCACACGCAGTAGTGATAGGGATGTATGGTGATGCACACGCAGTAGTGATAGCGCTGTATGGTGATGCATTTAAAAATGTTTTATCATCCAATTGCAGATTGACGTATTTTCCAATAGAACACTAAATGTGTACATGGTTAGTCATTGATGGTTAAAACCAAATAATGATACTGAAATGATGTCACTTCTTTTGGATGATATGTCTGGTATGTCAGTGTTGGAATGGTTTCCCCTGAACAAAAAGATGTCACCATTATTTATTTTATTACAGTAACGGTATCACAGAACAAGACCGTTCCGTGCTGCTGCCTTACACCCAATCATCTATTTGCAGAATTGACGACGTGTACTGTGTTCCAGTACATAACATAACATAACCTGGATTAACAAACTCCTGGAAGACAGTATAGTATAACAACAATGAGATAATACCCCGACATAAGCTATGAAACTGCCCCACTACTGACCCTCCAGCGTAGCTTCCAACCAACACTATTACATCCACTGCTAGTCTGAGCAGGACATATTCATGTGACCACACTGCCCCCCACTACTGTCCCTCCAGCGTAGCTTCCAACCAACACTCTAATATCCACTGCTAGTCTGAGCAGGACGTATTCATGTGACCACACTGCCCCCACTACTGTCCCTCCAGCGTAGCTTCCAACCAACACTCTTACATCCACTGCTAGTCTGAGCAGTACGTATTCATGTAACCACACTGCCCCCCACTACTGTCCCTCCAGCGTAGCTTCCAACCAACACTATTACATCCACTGCTAGTCTGAGCAGGACATATTCATGTGACCACACTGCCCCCACTACTGTCCCTCCAGCGTAGCTTCCAACCAACACTCTTACATCCACTGCTAGTCTGAGCAGGACATATTCATGTGACCACACTGCCCCCACTACTGTCCCTCCAGCGTAGCTTCCAACCAACACTCTTACATCCACTGCTAGTCTGAGCAGGACATATTCATGTGACCACACTGCCCCCACTACTGTCCCTCCAGCGTAGCTTCCAACCAACACTATTACAGCCACTGCTAGTCTGAGCAGGACATATTCATGTGACCACACTGCCCCCCACTACTGTCCCTCCAGCGTAGCTTCCAACCAACACTCTAATATCCACTGCTAGTCTGAGCAGGACGTATTCATGTGACCACACTGCCCCCCACTACTGTCCCTCCAGCGTAGCTTCCAACCAACACTCTTACATCCACTGCTAGTCTGAGCAGGACGTATTCATGTAACCACACTGCCCCCCACTACTGTCCCTCCAGCGTAGCTTCCAACCAACACTATTACATCCACTGCTAGTCTGAGCAGGACATATTCATGTGACCACACTGCCCCCACTACTGTCCCTCCAGCGTAGCTTCCAACCAACACTATTACATCCACTGCTAGTCTGAGCAGGACGTATTCATGTGACCACACTGCCCCTCACTACTGTCCCTCCAGCGTAGCTTCCAACCAACACTCTTACATCTACTGCTAGTCTGAGCAGGACATATTCATGTGACCACACTGCCTTCCACTACTGTCCCTCCAGCGTAGCTTCCAACCAACACTATTACATCCACTGCTAGTCTGAGCAGGACATATTCATGTGACCACACTGCCCCCACTACTGTCCCTCCAGCGTAGCTTCCAACCAACACTATTACAGCCACTGCTAGTCTGAGCAGGACATATTCATGTGACCACACTGCCCCCCACTACTGTCCCTCCAGCGTAGCTTCCAACCAACATTCTAATATCCACTGCTAGTCTGAGCAGGACGTATTCATGTGACCACACTGCCCCCCACTACTGTCCCTCCAGCGTAGCTTCCAACCAACAATCTTACATCCACTGCTAGTCTGAGCAAGACGTATTCATGTAACCACACTGCCCCCCACTACTGTCCCTCCAGCGTAGCTTCCAACCAACACTATTACATCCACTGCTAGTCTGAGCAGGACATATTCATGTGACCACACTGCCCCCACTACTGTCCCTCCAGCGAAGCTTCCAACCAACACTATTACAGCCACTGCTAGTCTGAGCAGGACGTATTCATGTGACCACACTGCCCCCCACTACTGTCCCTCCAGCGTAGCTTCCAACCAACACTCGTACATCCACTGCTAGTCTGAGCAGTACGTATTCATGTAACCACACTGCCCCCCACTACTGTCCCTCCAGCGTAGCTTCCAACCAACACTATTACATCCACTGCTAGTCTGAGCAGGACATATTCATGTGACCACACTGCCCCCACTACTGTCCCTCCAGCGTAGCTTCCAACCCACACTCTTACATCCACTGCTAGTCTGAGCAGGACATATTCATGTGACCACACTGCCCCCCACTACTGTCCCTCCAGCGTAGCTTCCAACCAACACTCTTACATCCACTGCTAGTCTGAGCAGGACGTATTCATGTGACCACACTGCCCCCCACTACTGTCCCTCCAGCGTAGCTTCCAACCAACACTCTTACATCCACTGCTAGTCTGAGCAGGACATATTCATGTGACCACACTGCCCCCACTACTGTCCCTCCAGCGAAGCTTCCAACCAACACTATTACAGCCACTGCTAGTCTGAGCAGGACGTATTCATGTGACCACACTGCCCCCCACTACTGTCCCTCCAGCGTAGCTTCCAACCCACACTCTTACATCCACTGCTAGTCTGAGCAGGACATATTCATGTGACCACACTGCCCCCCACTACTGTCCCTCCAGCGTAGCTTCCAACCAACACTCTTACATCCACTGCTAGTCTGAGCAGGACGTATTCATGTGACCACACTGCCCCCCACTACTGTCCCTCCAGCGTAGCTTCCAACCAACACTCTTACATCCACTGCTAGTCTGAGCAGGACGTATTCATGTGACCACACTGCCCCCCACTACTGTCCCTCCAGCGTAGCTTCCAACCAACACTATTACATCCACTGCTAGTCTGAGCAGGACGTATTCATGTGACCACACTGCCCCCCACTACTGTCCCTCCAGCGTAGCTTCCAACCAACACTATTACATCCACTGCTAGTCTGAGCAGGACGTATTCATGTGACCACACTGCCCCCCCCACTACTGTCCCTCCAGCGTAGCTTCCAACCAACACTCGTACATCCACTGCTAGTCTGAGCAGGACGTATTCATGTGACCACACTGCCCCCCACTACTGTCCCCCAAGCTTAGCTTCCAACCAACACTATTACAGCCACTGCTAGTCTGAGCAGGACATATTCATGTGACCACACTGCCCCCCACTACTGTCCCTCCAGCACAGCTTCCAACCAACACTCTTACATCCACTGCTAGTCTGAGCAGGACATATTCATGTGACCACACTGCCCCCCACTACTGTCCCTCCAGCACAGCTTCCAACCAACACTCGTACATCCACTGCTAGTCTGAGCAGGACATATTCATGTGACCACACTGAACCTTACGTCTCTACTCAAGACACAAACCGCTGTAGCCATTATCCGCATTGGCTTCAGCCCCACTTACATTGGAAGAACAGCTCAGGATGTAACTCGCCATACATACGCACAACACGTAACAAATTAGTTCTACAAGCGATTGCCCTGTCACCACCTTGTAACATTCATCCTGATGCACTTGATAAGGCACCGTGGGGTAAATTTACTAAGATGGGAGTTCTATTTAATATGGGATGTTGCCCATAGCAACCAATCAGATTCCAGGTATTATGTTCTAGAAGGTGCTAGATAAATGAGAAGTAGAATCTGATTGGTTGCTATGGGCAACATCCCATCTTAAATAGAACTTCCATCTTAGTAAATTTACCCCCATGTCTGACACTGGATCACTTGTATTTTAATATGCGTATGGACATGTGTGAAGTTTGCTAAAAATTGTTTGGTCCGTCCACATTCGGAATCAGAATCTCTTTCTTAGGGGTCGGTACAATTAGCTGCAATGAACTCGTGGGTGTAAGCTATCGTTGCCGGGGCCACACATTGCGGCGCCCTGAATTTGCACAAAATTGCTTACTGGCCTATAGGGCTCTGAGCTATTTTGTGCGAATTCAGGCTGAACCCCACAAGAGTGCGAGATCGGGTGCCGCTGCCGGCGTTGAAACGCTGCGGTAACGACACATCATACCCTTCATGGCTAATTGGATTGACCTTGGACTAGCTATTGCTATACTCGGCCCTAGTCACGCTCTCTCCTATTGTGAATGTAACATTACAGGGCTCATAACTATCACCAGTATTTTCTGATAATGGCCATCATTCCGAGTTGTTCGCTCGCAAGCTGCTTTTAGCAGCTTTACACACGCTAAGCCGCCGCCTACTGGGAGTGAATCTTAGCTTCTTAAAATAGCGAACGAAAGATTCTCAAAATTGCGATTACACACCTCTTAGCAGTTTCTGAGTAGCTTCAAACTTACTCGGCATCTGCGATCAGTTCAGTGCTTGTCGTTCCTGGTTTGACGTCACAAACACACCCAGCGTTCGCCCAGATACTCCTCCGTTTCTCCAGCCACTCCCGCGTTTTTTCCCAGAAACGGTAGCGTTTTTTCACACACTCCCATAAAACGGCCTGTTTCCGCCCAGTAACACCCACTTCCTGTCAATCACATTACGATCACCAGAACGAAGAAAAAAACGTGAGTAAAATTCCTAACTGCATAGCAAATTTACTTGGCGCAGTCGCACTGCGGACATTGCGCATGCGCACTAAGCGGAAAATCACTGCGATGCGAAAAAATTTACAGAGCGAACAACTCGGAATGAGGGCCAATGTACAGACTTATTTCTTTTCTAGATTGATCAGTTTCCCTTTTGTGAATACCTGCTACAGATTGCAGTGATCGGTAGTTTGTGGCCTGTATTTCCCAATACTGCAGAGAGCACATACCTATAGATAAGTGGCAGGATAATAATTCACTTTCTTATTACTAACACTGTCACTGTCTGCACCACAGCCGGGTTCCGGAGAAGCATGCGTCTTTGTCGCAGAAAATCCCACAGCACCCAAGTGTCCTGTTACTCGCGATGCCCCAGCAACTGCTATCACGCAGTGTCTGCCCCTTATGAGGAGGTTGTGAGGTATCAGAGGAGACCCTGTGACCGCCACAGACTCATAGTACTCCTAGGTAAGGTTACAGGACCAGGACAGGTGTATTCTGATTCTATGCAGACCTACAGTACATGCCATGGCACGTGTCTGCATACTGCGCACATGTGGGGAACGGAATGACCCCGCATGGTGGAAGAATAATAAGTGTATAGTTACCGCTGCTTAGAGCTACTGTGTGTGTGTGTGTGTGTGTGTGTGTGTGTGTGTATATATATATATATATATATATATATAATGCATTAAGATGCAGCAAAGTTACATCATTGTGTTTTCTCCACGTAGGACCTTCAGGAGTTGGCGTTAATGAACTCAGAAAGCAGATTATTAGTTTAAATTCCAGCATATTTCAGAGTCCGGTTCCACGTAAGTGTAATGTTATTATTCTAACCCTAATATTAGTCTACAGAATGGAAATGCTACAGACATGAACTCACCATCATCACAATCACATATAACTATCAGGGCTCACTGCTAAGTGGAACATAATATTTTATATGTACAGATGTCTCTCATCGGCTGCCTGTACACCATATGGCGCAGTCTCACCGGGTGTCTATACCCCATATGGCGCAGTCTCATCGGCTGCCTGTACACCATATGGTGCAGTCTCATCGGGTGTCTATACCCCATATGGCGCAGTCTCATCGGCTGCCTGTACACCATATGGTGCAGTCTCACCGGGTGTCTATACCCCATATGGCGCAGTCTCACCGGGTGTCTATACCCCATATGGTGCAGTCTCACCGGGTATCTGTACGCCATAGGGTGGAGTCTCACCGGGTGTCTATACCCCATATGGCGCAGTCTCACCGGGTGTCTATACCCCATATGGTGCAGTCTCACCGGGTGTCTATACCCCATATGGTGCAGTCTCACCGGGTATCTGTACGCCATAGGGTGGAGTCTCACCGGGTGTCTATACCCCATATGGCGCAGTCTCACCGGGTGTCTATACCCCATATGGTGCAGTCTCACCGGGTGTCTATACCCCATATGGCGCAGTCTCACCGGGTGTCTGTACGCCATACAGTGGAGTCTCACCGGGTGTCTGTACCCCATACGGCACAGTCTCACCGGGTGTCTATACCCCATAGGGCGCAGTCTCACCAGGTGTCTATACCCCATATGGCGCAGTCTCACCGGGTGTCTATACCCCAAATGGCGCAGTCTCACCGGGTGTCTGTACACCATACGGCACAGTCTTGCTTTCTGGCTGCCTGTCTGTACAACATATGGCACAAGACGCACGGTGCGACTGAGACGCTCCAAGAGGAGCAGAGTACTGTATATTTTTGTAGACACAGCGAGAAGCCGCTCAGTGTACCAGAGACACCGGGTGCAACTGCACACATTTTACACACGTTTAACCATACTTGCCTACCGGACCCTTTCTATGAGGGAGAAAATGCTCTGTTCCTGGACTTTCCTGGTAATGTATGATTGCCATCACCTGTGGTGAAACACCTTTCTTATCAATTACCCAGCTCACCACAGGTGATGGCAATCATACATTACCAGGACAGTCCAGGAACAGAGCATTTTCTCCCTCATGGAGAGGGGCAGGTAGGCAAGTATGCGTTTTACTTACATTGCAGGCGGAAATATATATATATATATATATATATATTCCAGCAGTTTTGACCGGCACTCCATAAACAGTAACAGATAGTACCTGGGTGCCCCCTCCGAACCTCTAGGGCACAATGTACAGCAGGCACTCCTCGGCTTTGTAAATAATTTCCACAGCTACAGCTGCATGCTTTCAGCGTTTCAGGAGCACTTTATTAGCACCTTCGTCAGGATATGACAGATACAGACACACATTCAGGAAAGAAGTTAGCAATGAAACACGTGTTAACATGCACTTCCAAATGTATTATCTGTATAATAAGATGCCCTTGTGGGCTTATATTGTATGTGGGGAAAACGTTCTGCACTCTCCGGGAAAGAGCTGCACCACATAGATCAGCCATTAGACAGGCTTTAGAAGGGAAGGTCATAGAGCAGCCGGTAACCAGGCACTTTAAAGAAGCCGGACATTCTATGGCCACGCTGCGTTACAAATGAATTGACCATGTCCCTCCCATGGCAAGCGGAGGAGATTGTAACAAAAAACTGTTAGAAATGGAAGCGAGATGGATTTCTGAAGTAAAGACGGTGGCGCCAGCTGGCCTGAATGAGATCTGTCTTATTTATACTTCTTGTAGGAACGTTTAAGCTAGGGATCTGTGATGCACAGGCTTCTCTTTATCAGTGTATGGTAATGGCAGCACTTCATTGTATGGTAATGACAGCACTTCATTGTATGGTAATGACAGCACTTCACTGTATGGTAATGACAGCACTTCTTTATATTGTAATGACAGCAGTTCACTGTATGGTAATGACAGCACTTCATTAGATATATGACAGCACTTCATTGTATGGTAATGACAGCACTTCATTGTATGGTAATGACGGCACTTCATTAGATATATGACAGCACTTCACTGTATGGTAATGACAGCACTTCATTGTATGGTAATGACAGCACTTCATTGTATGGTAATGACAGCACTTCACTGTATGGTAATGACAGCACTTCATTAGATATATGACAGCACTTCACTGTATGGTAATGACAGCACTTAATTGTATGGTAATGACAGCACTTCACTGTATGGTAATGACAGCACTTCATTATATTGTAATGACAGCACTTCACTGTATGGTAATGACAGCACTTCATTAGATATATGACAGCACTTCATTGTATTATAATGACAGCACTTCATTGTATGGTAATGACAGCACTTCATTGTATGGTAATGACAGCACTTCACTGTATGGTAATGACAGCACTTCATTATATTGTAATGACAGCACTTCACTGTATGGTAATGACAGCACTTCATTAGATATATGACAGCACTTCATTGTATTATAATGACAGCACTTCATTGTATGGTAATGACGGCACTTCATTAGATATATAACAGCACTTCACTGTATGGTAATGACAGCACTTCATTGTATGGTAATGACAGCACTTCATTGTATGGTAATGACAGCACTTCACTGTATGGTAATGACAGCACTTCATTAGATATATGACAGCACTTCACTGTATGGTAATGACAGCACTTAATTGTATGGTAATGACAGCACTTCACTGTATGGTAATAACAGCACTTCATTATATTGTAATGACAGCACTTCACTGTATGGTAATGACAGCACTTCATTAGATATATGACAGCACTTCATTGTATGGTAATGACAGCACTTCATTGTATGGTAATGACGGCACTTCATTAGATATATGACAGCACTTCACTGTATGGTAATGACAGCACTTCATTGTATGGTAATGACAGCACTTCATTGTATGGTAATGACGGCACTTCATTAGATATATGACAGCACTTCATTGTATGGTAATGACAGCACTTCATTGTATGGTAATGACGGCACTTCATTAGATATATGACAGCACTTCACTGTATGGTAATGACAGCACTTCATTGTATGGTAATGACAGCACTTCATTAGATATATGACAGCACTTCATTGTATAGTAATGACAGCACTTCATTGTATGGTAATGACGGCACTTCATTAGATATATGACAGCACTTCACTGTATGGTAATGACAGCACTTCACTGTATGGTAATGACAGCACTTCATTGTATGATAATGACAGCACTTTATTGTATGGTAATGACAGCACTTCATTGTATGGTAAGGACAGCACTTCATTATATTGTAATGACAGCACTTCACTGTATGGTAATGACAGCACTTCATTGTATGGTAATGACGGCACTTCATTAGATATATGACAGCACTTCACTGTATGATAATGACAGCACTTCATTGTATGGTAATGACAGCACTTCATTATATGGTAATGACAGCACTTCACTGTATGGTAATGACAGCACTTCATTGTATGGTAATGACAGCACTTCATTGTATGGTAATGACAGCACTTCATTAGATATATGACAGCACTTCACTGTATGGTAATGACAGCACTTCATTGTATAGTAATGACAGCAATTCATTGTATGGTAATGACAGCACTTCATTGTATGGTAATTACAGCACTTCATTGTATGGTAATGACAGCACTTCATTATATTGTAATGACAGCACTTCACTGTATGGTAATGACAGCACTTCATTGTATGGTAATGACGGCACTTCATTAGATATATGACAGCACTTCACTGTATGGTAATGACAGCACTTCATTGTATGGTAATGACAGCACTTCATTATAAGGTAATGACAGCACTTCACTGTATGGTAATGACAGCACTTCATTGTATGGTAATGACAGCACTTAATTGTATGGTAATGACAGCACTTCATTAGATATATGACAGCACTTCACTGTATGGTAATGACAGCACTTCATTGTATGGTAATGACAGCACTTCATTATATGGTAATGACAGCACTTCACTGTATGGTAATGACAGCACTTCATTGTATGGTAATGACAGCACTTCATTGTATGGTACTGACAGCACTTCATTATATGGTAATGACAGCACTTCACTGTATGGTAATGACAGCACTTCATTGTATGGTAATGACAGCACTTCATTGTATGGTAATGACAGCACTTCATTGTATGGTAATGACAGCACTTCATTGTATGGTAATGACAGCACTTCATTAGGTAATGACAGCACTTCATTGTATAGTAATAACAGCACTTCATTGTATGGTAATGACAGCACTTCATTGTATGGTAATGACAGCACTTCATTGTATGGTAATGACAGCACTTCATTAGGTATATGACAGCACTTCATTGTATGGTAATGACAGCACTTCATTGTATGGTAATGACAGCACTTTATTGTATGGTAATGACAGCACTTCATTAGGTATATGACAGCACTTCATTGTATGGTAATAACAGCACTTCATTGTATGGTAATGACAGCACTTCATTGTATGGTAATGACAGCACTTCATTGTATGGTAATGACAGCACTTCATTAGGTATATGACAGCACTTCATTGTATGGTAATGACAGCACTTCATTGTATGGTAATGACAGCACTTCATTGTATGGTAATGACAGCACTTCATTAGGTAATGACAGCACTTCATTGTATGGTAATAACAGCACTTCATTGTATGGTAATGACAGCACTTCATTGTATGGTAATGACAGCACTTCATTGTATGGTAATGACAGCACTTCATTGTATGGTAATGACAGCACTTCATTAGGTATATGACAGCACTTCATTGTATGGTAATGACAGCACTTCATTGTATGGTAATGACAGCACTTCATTGTATGGTAATGACAGCACTTCATTAGGTATATGACAGCACTTCATTGTATGGTAATGACAGCACTTCATTGTATGGTAATGACAGCACTTCAGTGTATGGTAATGACAGCACTTCAGTGTATGGTAATGACAGCACTTCAGTGTATGGTAATGACAGCACTTCATTGTATGGTAATGACAGCACTTCATTGTATGGTAATGACAGCACTTCATTGTATGGTAATGACAGCACTTCATTGTATGGTAATGACAGCACTTCATTATATGGTAATGACAGCACTTCATTGTATGGTAATGACAGCACTTCACTGTATGGTAATGACAGCACTTCACTGTATGGTAATGACAGCACTTCAGTGTATGGTAATGACAGCACTTCAGTGTATGGTAATGACAGCACTTCACTGTATGGTAATGACAGCACTTCACTGTATGGTAATGACAGCACTTCACTGTATGGTAATGACAGCACTTCATTATATGGTAATGACAGCACTTCATTATATGGTAATGACAGCACTTCATTGTATGGTAATGACAGCACTTCATTGTATGGTAATGACAGCACTTCATTGTATGGTAATGACAGCACTTCATTATATGGTAATGACAGCACTTCATTATATGGTAATGACAGCACTTCATTGTATGGTAATGACAGCACTTCATTGTATGGTAATGACAGCACTTCATTGTATGGTAATGACAGCATTTCATTGTATGGTAATGACAGCACTTCATTGTATGGTAATGACAGCACTTCAGTGTATGGTAATGACAGCACTTCAGTGTATAGTAATGACAGCACTTCAGTGTATGGTAATGACAGCACTTCATTGTATGGTAATGACAGCACTTCATTGTATGGTAATGACAGCACTTCATTGTATGGTAATGACAGCACTTCATTGTATGGTAATAACATCACTTCATTGTATGGTAATGACAGCACTTCACTGTATGGTAATGACAGCACTTCACTGTATGGTAATGACAGCACTTCACTGTATGGTAATGACAGCACTTCATTGTATGGTAATGACAGCACTTCATTGTATGGTAATGACAGCACTTCAGTGTATGGTAATGACAGCACTTCATTATATGGTAATGACAGCACTTCATTGTATGGTAATGACAGCACTTCATTGTATGGTAATGACAGCACTTCATTGTATGGTAATGACAGCACTTCATTGTATGGTAATGACAGCACTTCATTGTATGGTAATGACAGCACTTCATTGTATGGTAATGACAGCACTTCAGTGTATGGTAATGACAGCACTTCAGTGTATGGTAATGACAGCACTTCAGTGTATAGTAATGACAGCACTTCAGTGTATGGTAATGACAGCACTTCATTGTATGGTAATGACAGCACTTCATTGTATGGTAATGACAGCACTTCACTGTATGGTAATGACAGCACTTCACTGTATGGTAATGACAGCACTTCACTGTATGGTAATGACAGCACTTCACTGTATGGTAATGACAGCACTTCACTGTATGGTAATGACAGCACTTCATTATATGGTAATGACAGCACTTCATTGTATGGTAATGACAGCACTTCATTGTATGGTAATGACAGCACTTCATTAGGTAATGACAGCACTTCATTGTATGGTAATGACAGCACTTCATTGTATGGTAATGACAGCACTTCATTATATGGTAATGACAGCACTTCATTGTATGGTAATGACAGCACTTCATTGTATGGTAATGACAGCACTTCATTGTATGGTAATAACATCACTTCATTGTATGGTAATGACAGCACTTCATTGTATGGTAATGACAGCACTTCATTGTATGGTAATGACAGCACTTCATTAGATATATGACAGCACTTCACTGTATGGTAATGACAGCACTTCATTGTATGGTAATGACAGCACTTCATTGTATGGTAATGACAGCACTTCATTAGATTTCTGTTTTTGAGTAGTTGTATCAACATATTTTTCACAATGTTAGGTGGGATTTTATGTGTGATTATTCAGTATAAGACACAGGAATTACATTTCTATTCCATCATTAGGCTGTTATATATCATACTTCCATCTACGGTCATGAAAATAAAGCAGACTGTTCACATACTTACCGGCTCGTCTGTTCCTGCCTCTGATTGGTCGCTGCATAAAGTTGTGGGTTGGCCATTTTCGGATGTATGAACAGTGGGGACTCGGATTGTTTATAAATACTTGCTTATTATTACATGGTATGTCTGCTGAGCTTATGGTCAGGGTTGCTTATGTATTAATGTTATTATAAGCTAGCATTTGTATTTTTTTAGTGTTTTTAGTGTTTACACTGTTACTATGGAAATGGCTCCGCCCACCCCCACAGCCGGCTGGATGAGGTGTGATGTCATCACACACTGTTCCCGGAAGTGCAGGGGGAGCAGAGACCTGATCCTTTCTTGCACATGGTATTTAAGGTAAGATGTCTGTATCTGTCATATCCTGACGAAGGTGCTAATAAAGTGCTCCTGAAACGCTGAAAGCATGCAGCTGTAGCTGTGGAAATTATTTACAAAGCCGAGGAGTGCCTCTCAAATTTTGCTGATATATATATATATCTCCAGCAGGGTCCACAGGATAACAATGGGGAAATGATGGAGCGTCAGCTGATTGGCACCAATCGATCAAAACTTTCTGGCCTCCCAGGATGGATGCAATGGGTCCATCCATATATCCCGCCTCCTGGCTCAGGCAAATCAGTTTTTTGTTTGGTGCAGCAGGAGCCGGACCATGGTCACAGGGCTGCGGTTTATTAGCAGCCATTAGCTTTCTTATTTTATTTTTATAGTCTTACTCATTTTTTTTGAGTGATCTTTCTAAACAGCGTCTTATACGTGGGTGTGGTTCATCAAATCGACAGTGTCTAGGTCGACAATGTTTAGGTCGACCACTATAGGTCGACAGTCACTAGGTCGACATGGATGGAAGGTCGACAGGGTTTCTAGGTCGACATGTGCTAGGTCGACAGGTCTAAAGGTCGACATGAGGATTTTTTTTTTTGTGTGTCATTTTCTTCGTAGAGTGACCGGGATCCCAAATTAGTGCACCGCTTCCCCTCGCATGGCTCGCTTCGCTCGCCATGCTTCGATCATGGTGCCTTCGCTCCGCTACCGCTTCGCTCGGCACACTTTACCGTTCCAATCGTAGTCCACGTGGATCGTTAAGTATGAAAAAAATCAAAAAAAGAAAAAAAATGTGAAAAACTCATGTCGACCTTTAGACCTGTCGACCTAGCACATGTAGACCTAGAAACCCTGTTGACCTTCCATCCATGTCGACCTAGTGACTGTCGACCTATAGTGGTCGACCTAAACATTGTCGACCTAGACACTGTCGCTCTTCAGACCGGATCCCCTTATACGTACCTTAGAAAGAGTCGCTCCAACAACTCTCTGCCGGGTCATGACAACGCTTACCCACGTGTACAGTGCTGTTTCGGCGGGCGTCTGTGTCTGATATACTAGCAGGTCCAGCAGACATTACCAGGCTGTGGCCGGAGCACGGGGAGAAGGTAAGGCATCGGTTCCGCTTAACTAGATGGAATACGGACACAGCCGCACTGTATCCATGCACCAGCGCTAGGCCTTAGGGATCTGAGGCTCCAGGAATAGTATGAGGCAGCGATCCCTAGGGTTGATGTAAGCAGTGGGGAGTCAGACGCTCTCCTGGTCGCCCCTCCCCCCTGGTTCATGACCAGTTTCCGCCAAGTCTCCCGCCATGAACTCTTTCCTCGCTTCCGTCCCAGACGCTACTACGAGGGGAGCTGGTCGCAGCATAGGCGGCTGTGTGACCGGTGCATCTGTGTTCACTGAGCGTCTGTGTTCACCATAGGTTCATGGAGCAGCAGTGTACACCAGTAGCGTCTGGATCCACTCAGCGTTCGCTAATGTATTGATCGATCCTGGAAGCGAGGTGAGTCTCCCTGTATCCCACTCTCCTGAGTACGGGTTATACAGCACTAAAATCTCTATCTACCCTTTTGAGTATGAATAGTTAGATAAGTGCCTATTGCATATGAGTCTGTACACATTTACTGTTATTTCTCTCGCATTGTGTCTGAATACGCTAGATCAGTTAAAACATGATCAGTAATTTGTTCTTACTTAAAAGATATGTTTGTAGTTGATGATTTGCTCATATATTTTTATTATACTAATGTATAACATGTGACTGACTGCTAGTGTGATTGCTGACTTTACTATATGTCTGTTAATTGTCCTTCCTGATCCTCAATGCTGGTGCATGGGTATGGTCAGATTGTTTGTCACTTTAAATACTTTAAAGTGATTACAGTCACAAATTGTGTAGTACACTGTGAAAGTGCTGATTATTTATCATGTCTAAGAGCGGCAAAGGTGAGGAAGGTACACTTACAGTAACACCAACACTCATATCATGTTTGTCTTGCAAAGCTGTGTTATCCTGTCAGGATCTGGTTCAGGATGGTTTGTGTACAAATTGCTTTAGTTTTCAGTAAAATATAAGGCAGACCCCAGTACAAGTGGATCCACCTTGGGCTATGTTTGCACAGACCTTGTCCAGTATAGCTGAACGGATAATTCCTACCCCATCTGTACCGGGAATAGGTTACACTATTAACCCTTACATGCAGCTCCCTACCTACGGTATATCATTTCCACCAGCACCTTCTCAAAAGAAACAGGTGGATAAACGGAGGGTAAGTAAGTCATCACCTTCACAGGCTACACAGGAGGCAGAAGAAGATTAATCGGAAGATGAAAGCTCAGATAATGCTACTTCGGCATATGAAGAAGAGGAGGAAGGTCTCGGCCCAGTCGATATAGCTGAGTTAATTAGAGCTATGAAGGCCATCCTTTTCTTAGAGGATTCAGCAGAGCCTGTGTGTAAATGTCCTAAAACAGTTAAGACTGAGTTTCCAGGGTCAGATCAACTGACGGAAATCATGGAAGAGGCTTGGGCTACACCCAATAAGAGGTTTAGAATTCCAAAGAAATGGGATTCCAATTATCCTCTTCCAGCTGGGGGCTGTTTTAAAAGGAAGGTGGCTCCTAAAGTAGATATGCATGTGATTCGATTAGTGCGGAAATCTATTTTGCCTTTGCCTTCAACATAATTATATGATGTCATGGATAGGGGAATGGATGGGTTTCTTAAAACCATTTTTCCCTGTCTGGGCAGTCATAAGGCCAGCCATGGCTTCAGCTTGAATGGCAAAGGCAGTGGCTGCCTGGGCTGACACATTGGAAGGGGATTTCCAGTATCCTCTAGGGAGCAAAAATCCCATGTAGCACACATAAAACAGGCTGCAATATTCTTGGAAGAAGCAGCATTAGATATGGGTACTATTGCCTCCAGGGCTTCAGCTTCAACAATAGCTGCTCGCAGAGCACTTTGGTTACGTACATGGGCCCTCATTCCGAGTTGTTCGCTCGGTATTTTTCATCGCATCGCAGTGAGAATTCTCTTAGTGCGCATGCGTAATGTTCGCACTGCGCATGCGTCAAGTAACTTTACTAAGAAGAAAGTAATTTTACTCACGGCTTTTTCGTCGCTCCGGAGAACGCATTGTGATTGACAGGAAATGGGTGTTACTGGGCGGATGTACGGCGTTTTAGGGGCGTGTGGCAGGAAACGCTACCGTTTCCGGAAAAAACGCAGGCGTGTCTGGAGAAACGGTGGGAGTGCTTGGGCGAACGCTGGGTGTGTTTATGACGTCAGCCGGGACCGAAAAGCACTGAATTGATCGCACAGGCAGAGTAAGTCTGGAGTTACTCAGAAACTGCTAACTCGGTTTTGATCGCAATATTGCGAATACATCGGTCGCACATTTAAGATGTTTAGATTCACTCCCAGTAGGCGGCGGCTTAGCGTGTGTAACTCTGCTACATTCGCCTTGCGAGCGAACAACTCGGAATGAGGGCCATGGAAAGTTGATTCAGAGTCCAAGAAAGTTTTTGAATCTTTGTTTTTTTCCTGGGAATATTCTTTTTTGGTAAAGAATTGACAGATATTTTGGAGTCAGAAGGAGACTCCAACAAGGTAAGGGTTCCTTCCACATTCAAATACAAACACAAACCTAAAGCTCTGGTTTTTCGTCCCTTTCGGTCTCAGAGAAAGGGTAAGGGGAAAAATTATTGCAAGCATCAATACAACAAGTCTGGTAAGACTAAAAAACATTGGGCTACCAGAGGCCTGGCTTCCAAATCAGAGGATAAGCCATCAGCCTGATGGTGCGAGCCTCCACCTGGGGGACCCCAGGGTAGGGGGCCGACTTCTTCAGTTTGCACAGATCTGGCAGCAGTCTACCATAGATGCTTGGGTGCAGGAAATGCTATCTCTAGGTTATGCTTTTCCCTTCAAGAAGCACCCTCCTCAAAGGTTTTTCTGTACCAGCCCATCTCGGGTCGAGGCGAAGGCCAGGGCTTTGCAAGAAGCAGTTTAGAATTTGCTTCAGTCAGGAGTAATTATTCCAGTTCCCCTTGCACAGTGAGGACAAGGGTTTTACTGCAACCTATTTTTGGTTCAGAAGCCAAATGGATCATTTCGGCCCATTCTCAATCTCAAAATGCTGAACAAATACATTTGGGTACCTCGGTTTCACATGGAGACGTTACATTCCATAATCTTGGCCATGGAGCCAGGAGATTATATGGTATCCCTGGATATACAGGATGCTTACCTGCATGTGCCCATAGCACTGTCCCATCAGTGTTATCTCAGGTTCTCTATCTTCCAACAGCATTTTCAGTTCCAGGCTCTACCCTTTAGGTTGCCCACAGCCCCCAGAGTATTTCCCAAGATCATGGTGGTTATGGCAGCTTATCTCCGCCAGCAGGGGATAAGAATTTTTCCATACCTCGACGATCTTTTAATCCTGGCACAGTCACAGGAATTGCTCCTGTGCCATCTCCAACAGACAATAACATGTCTGCAGAGACATGGGTGGCTCATAAATTGGGCAAAATCATCTCTAGTTCCGTCACACCGGATGACTCACTTGGGGGCTGTTCTGGATTCAGGTCTGCAGAGAGTATTTTTACCTCGGAACAAGATATCCAAGGTACAGTCAAGAATTCAAGACTTGCTACACAGTCAATCAGTATCCATTCACGCAGCAATGCGAGTGATGGGTTTGATGGTGTCAACATTCGACATGGTGGAGTATGCATAATTCCACTCGAGGCCTCCGCAGCGTCTGATTCTTACCAAATGGAATGGATTGCATCAGACAATAAAGAAACAGACTATGGTACTTTTGGTAAAAGTAACAAGGTCATCAGTCTAGTGGCTACAGACATCCCATCTGGAGAAGGGGAGACCCTTTTTGATATCAGATTGGGAGATTCTGACAACAGATGCCAGTCTCCAGGGCTGGGGAACAGTGTCCGGAAGATTGTGCCCCCAGGGACTATGGACGAAAGAAGAAAGTTGCCTGCCAATAAATGTGTTGGAACTTCGGGCCATATGCATGGCACTGATTCGGCCAAAGGACATTTTTCAGGGAAAACGAGTCCAGATCAGCTCGGACAATTCGACGACAGTAGCGTACCTCAACCATCAGGGAGGAACTCGCAGCCAAAAAGCAATGAAGGAGCTAAGTCACATACTAAAGTGGGCAGAACTTC